>NC_089755.1:0-2500 GCF_040412425.1 Macrobrachium rosenbergii
TGTGAATAAATGAATCACAAAAATATGGAACATGATGAATATATATATATAAATAAAGGCAATGCCACAAAGGAAAGTGAGAAGGAGTGGTGCTAGGCCCTTCGATTTACTGTCCTTTACTTAGAAGTAAGTCGAAAGGCCTAGCACCACTCCGTCGCTTCACTTTCCTTCGTGGCATTGCCTTTGTATATATATATATATATATATATATATATATATATATATATATATATATATATATATATATATATATATATATATATATATATATACACACACATTTTTCCAGCTGATATCAAGCAATTGTCTGTGACTTTCACTAGAATCAAATATTTATGTATGTGTTTGTTTATTTTCCCATACGTTAATAAAGAGTATGTAGGGTATTATTCAACGTTCTGTCAGAAATGTACAAACAGGCTTGTTTAGACTTCAAACATATCTGTAAATACAGTTTTGTATTGCTAACAAAATTTTATATTCTGATTGTAAAGGTGTTTGTATACACAGTCTTTCACGAGGAATAACTGCCCTGTCATTCACTTACACGGACCTTTCATGAACCTTAATAGTTTATTATACATTATGCAATGTTTTTATACCAAACACTAAAGGGCACGAAGGAACATTAGCCTTCGACAGATAGGCCTCTTTGACACTTAATAAGAGCTCTCAGGGATTTACGAGATGCAATTTGGGAAGGCAAGGCGCGAGATGTGTTTGAGAGAGAGAGAGAGAGGTGAGGTGGGGTGGGGTTAGGTGAGGAGGGACGGGGTAAGGTGAGACGTTGTAGGGTGAGATGGGATGGACGTGAAGTGAGATGGAGTGGGGAGGTGTGGTGAAGAAGGGGAGGTGAGGTGCATCTGGGGTGAGTTGGGGTGTGGTAATGTGAGTTGAGATGGGGTTGGGTGGGGTGATGTGAGGTTAGGTGGGGTGGGGTGAAGTGAGATGGGATGAGGTGAGATGAGGTGAGGTGGGGTGACTTGAGGTGGGTGGGGTGACTTGGGTTGGGTGGGGAGAGGTGGGGTGGGGTGACTTGAGGTGAGGTGGGGAGAAGTGGGGTAAGGTGGGGTTAGGGTGACTTGAAGTGGGGTGGGGAGAGTTGGGATGGGGACCTGAGGTGGGGTGGGTGAGAGGTGATGTGAGGTGGGATGAGGTGAGGTGGGGTTGAGGTGAAAGTGAGGTGAGTGGGGTGAGGTGAGGTGAGGTAAGGTGGGGTGAAGAGAAGCTGTCGACGTCAGAATGCAATCAGAAAAGAGGATCTGCAACAAGTGTTATATACAGTAAAAGTCCCTTCCCGGAGGAGGAGGAGGAGGAGGAGGGAGGAGGAGGAGGAGGAGGAGGAGGAGGAGGAGGAGGAGGAGGAGGAGGAGGAGGAGGAAGAGGAGGAGGAGGAGGAGGAGGTCAGCAACAGTCCTCCACGAATAAAAACCAGAACGAAAAGGTTCTGTACGAGGCCTCTGACCCTCCTCAGTCCATTATGACCCAAAGTCGAATACAAGGGTCGTGTCATGTCAATTTGTGCCACAGACTTTCACTCATTTTCACTTATATGGACTCCTAATAAAAGATCGGTTTTCCCTTAGCTCATTTCGTCCTCTCTCTCTCTCTCTCTCTCTCTTGGCTCAGTGCGAAGTTGGTACTCGTGATTTCAGTGCTGATATTATTCCGTAGGCCCCACTTTTTAAAAATAATTTCTCTGTTGTTGGAATTCTGACGTTGCCTTTCGTTGCTGTCATATTCAATATTGAACAGCAGCAAAACAAAACAAATCAATGCTGACGTCACGTCATGAGATAAGACGCATGCGCGTGAATGACTTGGGATTCATTCAGCCGATTTAGTGAATGTCAATACTTTCAGTTAAACAAATGTTTGAGATGAGACAGGTCGTTAGCACAAATCGTTGATGATGATATGTTGTTGACATGACATGTCGTGTAATGGATTTGTCAACAGTACGAACAGTTTTATCAATGTTAGTTTTTGTTTTGTATTTATTTTAAGTCAGGAAGGAAAACACATTATCGCAGGCTCTCGACAAAAGAATTCGAAGTAGTTGTGTTTATCTTTATTGGATGGTTCTTGCATTCGTACATTCTTCTTCTTCTTCTTCTTCTTCTTCTTCTTCTTCTTCTTTTCACAGTTACGATTTTAGCCTTTTCGTTATCACTTTAACCCCACCTAACACCAGCATTAAGCAGCCTTAAAAGAAATATTACTAACAATGTTTACTATAAATCACATAGCTGCCAATTAACGAAGGTGTCTCAGCAATTTTTTTGAGTGAGTGAGCATATGAGTGAGTCAGTAAGTCTGTGAGTGAGTGAGTGAGGAAGTGAGTCTGTCAGTGAGTGAGTGAGTGAGTCAGTCAGTCAGTCAAGTGAGTGGGTCAGTCAGTCAGTCAAGTGAGTGGGTCAGTCAGTCAGTCAAGTGAGTGGGTCAGTCAGTCAGTCAGTCAAGCGAGTGAGTGAATGAGTCAGTGAGTGAGTCATCGAGT
>NC_089755.1:7500-47500 GCF_040412425.1 Macrobrachium rosenbergii
GTCATTTCAGTCATGATTTATTTCCCAACATTTATCCTTTTCTTCTCTTTTTTTGTCGTCTCCTCCTCCTCCTCCTTCTTCTTCATGAACGAGGAAGGAATTTCCCGAAATTCTTTCGTGTTTCTGCAGTGTGTATGGACGGGAAGCCATAAGCTTTATACATCATTTGGGAAAAAACTTCATAGAAACTTGATGCAAACTCACGTTGCAGTCCTCGGGTGGGGTGTGGGGTAAGGTGTGAGTTAGGGTGGGGTTGGGTTGTGGAGTGGGGGTTGGGTGTGGGCTGTGGTGTGGGGTAGGGGTGGGGTGGGATGTGGGAGGGTGGGGTAGGGTGTTGTGTAGGGGTATGGGTGTAGTAGTGTGGGGTGGGGGTTGTATGGGGGTGTCAGGGTAAGGGAGTGCAGGGTGGAGTGTTGTGTGGGGGTGTGGGAGTGTGGGGTGGGCTGGTGTGTGGGGTAGGGTGGTGTATGGAGGTGTGGGGGTTTGGGAGTATAGGAGTGGTGAGGGGTAGAGTCATGTATGGGGGTGTGGGGTTGGGTATGGGTTGGGTGGTGTGTGAGAGTGGGGAGTGGGTGGGAGGTGGGGTGGGTTGAGGGGTGGGGGTTGGAAGGGGCATTGTAGGAATGGATATGAGCTGACACTTCCACCCCTTTTGAATGTAATGAATTGAGAATGACATCTCTGGTCTCAGAAGGGAAAAAATAATGAATATTTAGTTTCACTCCCTGGAAGGAATAGCATTGCTGAGTATATATATATGTAAAAATATTACTAAATTAGGTTAAACTGCATCCTAACCTCAGACCTCATACTGATATAAAGGATTACTGGAGGGTGATTGCAAGTATGATAATATACGTTGTTCTATTTAATATTATCTGTGAAACAAGTGAGTTAAGGCTGAAATATTTCCCATCTCATTTTCAACATTGTTCATGTGATGAAAAGTCGTATTAATCACCAATAACAAGGAATATTTAGTTACTTCTTTGAATACTGCTGTCATTGATTAGATATATAATCTCTTTCTCTCTCTCTACCAATCCGTCTAAAACTCTGAACAGCCCCAGTTCATTCCTGAAGGCCCTTCGCCTTCACGTGGATTCCAATTCCGTATGGAATCCACTTTTTTAAAAACTTTGTGTTCGTATAAACGCTTTTTCATCCAGCGCCACTTCCAGCACATCTACTGGACTGGAAACCGTTGGCGTTACTCGTGTAGTTCCATCAGCTTACATCGTTACTATTTTATTGTTATTCTTTTCGCTGGAAACTTCATCCGCTTGAGTCTGAAAACTGGAAAGGTATTGATGCTATCACTCCCCTTGCTTCTTTGAGTGTTGAGTAAATGGTTTCCAGTGATGGAGGATTTGAACAAATGACTTAGTTGGAAGAGAATTTCTTCTCCAAGAGGAGGATTTATGGTGAATTTTATGAGAATCGATGAGTAAGACATCGATGGTCGGAGAGGCCATTATTTTAGAAATAAAGGGACGTTTCACCTGATATATTGCGTCATCAACTAGTTATGACCTTGTGGGATTTTGATATATCATAGAGGGACGCTTGTACTGTATACGAGCATGTATATTTTGTGTGTGTGTGTACAGCGTATATCTGCATGGTGGTTTATGAGTGATTTTATATATCTTTTTAGTTTTCTGTAAAAGAAAACTATTGAGATAGTTTGTCTGTCCGTCGGCACTTTTTAGGCCCGCCCTCAGACCTTAAAAACTACTGAGGAGGCTAGGGGGCTGCAAATTGGTATGTTGCTCATCCACCCTCCAATCATCAAACATACCATAGTTTTTACTGTAAGGTTAAATTCAGCCATAATCGTACGTCTTGTAGCGTTATAGGTACCGACAACACAGGTCACAACCGGTCAGCGGCTGAAAGTTTCACGGGCCGAGGCCAAAAGTTTCATACAGCATTCTACGCTGTGCAATAAACTCGACTGCGCCGGAGAAACTTCAGCGCATTTTTCACTTGTTTTAAACAGGTCTTAGTTACTGATAGTGACAAGTATGATGAGTCTTAAGCCATGATGTTTCCCCAATTTGGTAATATACTCTAATATGGGTGATGTTATATTTCAGATTCAAAGTTGAAAACACATCAGGGATCCTATTGCAGCTCTCTCTCTCTCTCTCTCTCTCTCTCTCTCTCTCTCTCTCTCTCTCTCTCTCCTCCAAAACAAATAAAAACCCTATATCAATCTATCTTTCCTAACAACGACGTTCAAAGCTGAAATAAAAATATCGTCTGTTATTTTGCTGCTTTTCAGAGTTGGCGTTTTCTTTCAGTCATGAAGAACTGCCTTATAAAAAGGCAGTTCTTCATAACTGAAAGAAAACGTCAACTTAGAAAGAAAAAGGAGCCCCACAAAACGCAATGAGAAGTGTTGTAAAGGAAAAAATTTTTTTGCGACCAAAAAGCGAAAGAATGGACCATGGTGACTTCTGATATGATACAATACCTTCAGTTCCTTTCTACTGCAAGCAAATTCAGTATAAATATTACTGCTTTGCATATTCTTCCTGGAGATCCAACCACTAGAATATCAATATATATATATATATATATATATATATATATATATATATATATATATATATATATATATATATATATGTGGGTGTGTGTGTATGTGTATACGTCGAGGGTCGGCAGCTCTCCCGATTATACTTATATTTTGTATAATACTGTCACGCGGGAGATGGAAATATTGTGAGTAGCACAGGCGTGGTTCATGATGGCACCCTCCTGGGCGTGGCAGGAGATCCTTTTTTTTTTTGCGTCTGTCAAAAGGATCTCCTGCCACGCCCAGGAGGGTGCCATCATGAACCACGCCCGTGCTACTCACAATATTTCCATCTCCCGCGACAGTATTATACAAAATATAAGTATAATCGGGAGAGCCGCCGACCCTCGACGTCTGCGCCTGCTAGAGGCGCTCCTCATTGCCGAGAGAAAACCAACAATGAATACGACGCAGGAGGCATCGCTCCTACCCACGAATTTAAGAAGAATAATGCAGAACACCCACCAAATCCAACGAATACCTGAAAACAACAACCCTGAGAATGGAGATGCCCCTGATGAGCGAGGCGCCCTTCGAGACAATCCCCCGACTACGACAGAAAGAGTAGATAATGACATCATTCATCCGCAGCCCAATAACAGCCAAACTACCGATGATGTCAGCCGGCATGACATCACGCAACGGCAGGCCAATGGGAACGCTGGAATGAATGACATTCCCAGGTTGCGAAGATCTGTCAGGATCGAGCCGCCGCAGAAATTTGGCTTGAAGTTCGCTGACTGCAACCAATCAGAATTCGCCATCCATGACCCCCCCGCTGAAGCCCGTGTATAAATTCAGAAGGACCTATGCAATCTGCCAGTGCTCTCTCAGCTCCCACTGAGAGAACACCTCCCAGACCTTCCTGCTCTGCTGCTTCCTGAGGACCTGCCTGCTTGTCTGCTTCTGCTGCTGCTGCTGCACTGCTGCTGACCTGCTGCTGCTGCTGCTGCTGCTGCTGACACCCCAGGACCTGCCTGCTGTTGCTGCACTGCTTCTGCCCTGCTGACTGCTTGTAAGGGCTGCCCTGCTGCTGCTCCTCTCTGCACGCCTGAAGGGCGTCTTCAAACACCTTCTGCAGAAGGCTCAACCTATATATTTGGCTGGTTTACAGCTCTTTCTATAAGAAAAAGAATAAAATTACTGACACACTAACTTTTCTACTAACTAGACTCTCCTGTGGAACATCTGGTCCGTTGTGGTCTTAAAACTCCAGTTGAAGCAGGAATAAAGAGTCGAAATCTTCCACTCTCTGCCGTCTGTGGCAAGTGGCACAGGACCGTTAGGCTTGAATTTATAAGCCAAGTGTAGAGATAGGATAGAATACGACGGAGAAAAAAAGAGTAAGTTTTAAAATAAACTGGTGTAAGAGTTTGATTACCCTCAAAGCCCCTGACTGTAGGACTTGACTGCTGGGTCGTCTTAGTGCTCCAAGAGCAGTAAGGGGAATCCCCAGCTGCAACTGCTGCAGTCAGTACATAGCTACTGATAGGATAGATAGGGCCTCCCCATCCTCATAATTTATAACATTTGAATTTCAGGTTCTTTTTAACTCATATTTCTACTCAAGTATAACTTTGTCTGGGGCCTTAGGGCTTAAAGGGTTGGACAACCCGACCAGTCACACTGTCTGTCTCTCCCTCCCCACTTCTTACGACTTGGAATGACTCTGAAATGGATACACAAACGAACCCCACCACCATGGAAACCGGAACCGGAACTGAAGACGGACGTAGGAAAAGAACTAATGAACAGGACGAAGATGGAAACCAAGACTGGCAAATAGCACAGTCTAAAAATAACAAAAAGGCACGGTAAAAGAATCACGATCAGCGAACACAGGAAATCAACCCAACATCAACTAGAACCAACCAAACAAGGAATGAGAACCAGCCAAAACCAACACTTCAGGGTCCTTGCAAGTAACCCCACTGAGGCTTACAGAGCTGTAGCGGACTTTGAAAGAAAGAATAAAAACCTAAAAATGCTGGCAAGACCCAATAAGCAGGGACACTGGACAATCTCAACAAAAGATCAAAAGGCCTTATCCATCCTAAGGAACACCTCGGCCATCAGCCTAAAAGAACTGAAAGAAGAAGACAGAATCAAAAAAGCAGTTGTTGTCGGCTACCCATTTGAACTACATGAAAGCCGAATAAAAGAACTGGAATATGTAACAGCTGCGGAAAGAATGAAAAATAAGCAAGGCAGCCTGACGAAAACAATCCTGGTAATCTCTTTCAGGAAAAATCCCAGAGAAAAAGACCTGGGAATTTTTGGAAAATATACCACAAAAACCTACTACCCTGAACCTCTCAGATGCTTCTTAAATGTCAGAAATTTGGGCATCATTAAGGCTCAATGCATATCTCAGGTAGAGATATGTGCAGTATGCAACAAGAGGCACCCGACTGAAGAGTGCATAAACAAACATAAAGCTGGAGAACCAACCACACCCAGGTGCTCAAATTGCCACCTCAAACATACCGCTATGGCCTGGGGTTGCCCAGCAAGACTGGCTATAGTAATTGCTCTTCAAAGGAACCAGAAGGCAAAGAAGTAGATCTAGGGAAGAAACCTCCCAAACCCCAGCCCCGTAAAAGGTTCTACATTAGGGCAGAACTGGAACAGTCAGAAGAGATTTCAGCCGAAACAGGAAAAGAACACCGTCCAGACCAGCTACAAATACACGGCAAGCCCCAAAACCTCTGCCGAGAACAATGTGGCTCAAAACGGCCGAGCTAAAGGAGAAACACAAACTTCTCCACCAGCATCATCAGAATGGCATGGACATAGAAGCCATCAAAACAGGGATAGAATAACTATTAAAAAGCCTTCTCAAGGGTAATTCCAAGTCCCCCTCCCCTCTACCACTATGCAGGAGACAGCCCCAGCTAACAACAAATCCCACCCCAACACCCTCATCCCAACCTACCACCTCCCCATGATCCTACACCTTCCTCATCCACTAAACCCCAAAACATCACCCCTCTCCCCTCATCTTCATCATCTTCATCAAATATGGTAGATGATAACTCCATCACTTTTGCACCAAAAGACCCCAGGCGCTTCTCCCTAACATATTTGGTAATGCTGAAAATAATTAACTGGAATGCTGATGGAGTGAGGCCTAAAACAAACTACACTTATTGCAGTCTGCAAAACAGAAAATGTAGACATCATCCTACTTCAGGAAACCCGTCTAAAAACAGGAACCAAGTTTAGAATAGCTGGGGTATAATGTTTTACAACTCCAGACACAACTCCAGACATAGGAATACAGGGGACTGGCTATTCTCATCAAGAATACAATCCCAGCAGTAAGAATACACAATCCATCCCCTGAGAGAATGTGGAGAGCATGGCAATTAGAATAACTCTGCAAAACCAGAGACTAGACATATACAATCTCTACAGAAAATAAATAGAGAAAGCCCAGGAGAACTACAACTCGCAGCTCTTCGCCCATGCAACTGACACACCTACAATAATATGTGGGGGACTTCTCGCACATCATCCCCTACTATCTTCCCCGACAATCACTAACCAGGCAGGGGGGAACACGTAGCCTACTCTCTGGAGGAATTTGAGTGAGTCGCTTTGCTCAACACAGGGCAATCCACACATATAAGAGGAGGCAGATTAGATCTAACATTTGCCACAACGACAATCAGGCACCTTACAAGATGGCAAGTGCATCCCACATTAGTCAGCGACCACTTTGCAACAATGACAGAATTGGAAATGCAACAACTACCTCCAATACCGCCACCTCCACCAAGATGGAATCAAGACTTGGCAAACTGGGTTATTTTCAGACTAGCACTTGAGGAATGGGCAAAACAGTACACGCCCCAGAGGATATAGACCAACTAGAAAAGACCTAGTTGACGCCATACATAATGCAGCAAATAAAGCAATGCCAATAAAGACAGCTCAGAGGAACTACAGCTACAAAGACTCCTGGTACTACTGCCAAGAGGTAAGACAGCTGAAAACCCTACTAAACAGAGTCACAAAGATCTACAGAAGAAGAGCAACAGCTGAAAACAGAGAGTTGCTACAAACAGTCAAAAATGACGTCCATCAGAGGCTCCAGGAAATAAGAATTGAAAAATGGCTGGAATGGTGTGCTAAACTATCAGAGCACACATCCCTTTCAGAACTATGGAAATGGCTGAACAGAGTAGCCGGAAAAAAGAAGTCAGCGATAGCAACTCACCCTCAACCTCTAGAAGAAGCAGAGAGACTAGCAACATCCTTTGCTAACAGGACAAAATCAAACAATCTCTCTCCTGAAACCAGAAGACGACAGGATCAGCTAGCACAATCAGATGGGAAGAAAAACGAGGCTTGCTTCACACCAGATGACACGGACACCCCTTTTACAGTAGAAGAACTAAGGGCAGTATACAAAACTGGCAAAAATACAGCACCAGGAGCAGACAGGATAACATACACAATGATAAGTAACATGGGTCCTGCAGGAAAAACGCTTCCTGAGGATCATGAACAAAACACATGCAGAGCACACAAGACCAAGCAGACTTGGAGGCAACAAGACACAAAGCCAATTCCAAAACCTAAAGATCCAGACAACCCGAGACCCATAGCACTAGTCTCCTGCATGGAAAAAACTGGAGAGAAAATGGTGCTCAACAGGATAACATACAAAATGGTCCTCTACACAAACAGCTATATGCATACCAACAAGGAGTTGGAACTACAGAGTGTCTGACAGATGTCCTCAGCTACATAAATCAAGGAAAGGCTGTAGTAGTCTTCACAGACTTTGAAAAAGCCTTCAGCTAGCCAGTCCAGCAGCAGTACTCCACTCACTGATGAAGAAAGGAGTCAAAGGACACCTTCTAGCCTGGACAAAAAACTATGTGCTAAGAAGACAGGCGAGGTCAAATTCAAGGGGTGATATCCACCTTCCATGACTTGGAAAATGGCACACCACAGGAGGAATACTAAGTCCTCTCCTATTCAATATTCTCATGGAGAACCTAGCCTCACTGCAGCTTCCCTGAAGGCGTAGAAATTTTCATATACATGCCGACGATGTGTGCATAGTCGCAATTTGTGGTCGCGGATTAATTTCTGGGGATTCTGAGGGATTTAAAGGGTTCCTTTGTGAAGACAGAGCATCAAAGGCTCTTGTTTTTTTTTTTTTGATGGAAAAGCTGGAAAATAATACTGAAGGGGAGAAGATGCATGGAGAGAGAGAGAGAGAGAGAGAGAGAGAGAGAGAGAGAGAGAGAGAGAGAGAGAGAGAGAGTAGAAGAAGAAGAAGAAAAAGAAGACGAGAGAGAGAGAGAGAGAGAGAGAGAGTACTATAATAGAGAGCATATAAATATTCTAATTACCCAAGGAGCAAAGTATCCCTGCAGCAGCAGCTTCATATCTCTCTTCAAGAGAGAGAGAGAGAGAGAGAGAGAGAGAGAGAGAGAGAGAGAGAGAGAGAGAGAGAGAGAGAGAGAGAGATTCCAAAAGTAATAGAGAATATATAAATATTCTAATCCCAAAGAGTATGGTATACCTGCAACAGCAAAAAGTCATATCTCTCAGAGAGAGAGAGAGAGAGAGAGAGAGAGAGAGAGAGAGAGAGAGAGAGGCACTATTAGCACTTTTTTCCCAGCGAATGTCAATGAGGCTCATTTCCCAAGGTTACACATTTCATTTCCTGAGAAAGCATTTCTGAAGCTGAAGAGAGAGAGAGAGAGAGAGAGAGAGAGAGAGAGAGAGAGAGAGAGAGAGAGAGAGATTCTGAAAAAATTTTGAAAATAAATATTCTAATTACATGTGTTATACCTGCAAGAGCAATTTCATATCTCTTTGAGAGATCTAGAGAGAGAGAGAGAGAGAGAGAGAGATCTCATATCGGAGGCTGAACATTTTTACACAGAACCAAAGTTTGAGAAAGTGCTGAATCCACCACAGAGACATGTAAATGTTCGCTGTTCCTTTATGGATTTGAATCCAGAATAAATTCTAAAACCACAAGATTGCTAGTACATACACAGACAACATAAAATTGATAAAGATATTTTTACGTTTTTCCGTGGTTTTTGTTTGAGATACTCTCTGTGAGACAGGTAGCAACAATTTAAGGTAATTTAGCCTTGTGATTCTGACTTCGTGGGTCCAGGAAAACGTAAAAAAAGAAAAACAAAGGAGAATTTCATATGAGCATAGGGCTCTTGTTACTGAGGGAAATATTACGTAAAACACGTGGGCAAATTTAAAGGAGTGTATTTACATAAATGATATCAGTGCGGGAAAGAGGAACTCAAGTAGATTACTATCCTGAAGGGGATTCCTACTGGATTGAATGAAACTGGGGGATTCAGACACAGTTCGAGAAGCTTCCACGAAATAGGGTCCCTCTGAAATGAGAGATATGCACATTATACGCCAGTAATGAAAATAGACAAAAGAATAATGAATTCGAAGCTGCACTGAGGGTGCCAAAGGAGTAATAAAGAATTAATACTGCCGATGCAAGAGGCGCACGGACATTAGACAAAGGGATTCTTTCTGGCTTTCTATTTAAGCAAATGTTACAAGACAAAAGCGTGACTGAAATGGGGCTCTTCAGGGCACTTTACCGTAGCAGATTTGCTGAGGGCGCGTAGAAGGCGGTCCGTGGATGACTTGCGATTTCCGAGGGCGAGTTTCTTCCACGTGATGAGATTGCAAGGGCTTCCGTAAAAGGGCAAGGCGATGGGGACTCCTCGAAACTCCAAGCAATGGCGTGTGGGCTCGAGGCAGACCAACGGTGGAGCGAACACTTGGAATGCGGTCGAAGGGCACGATGAAAAAGTATACTTGTGTGTGTCTTCCAGACCTCGTGGGTTTCTGCTTTTATCCCCTCCTATGGGGCAGGGGTTTTGAATCATATGTTTTGACCATGATGCCCGCAGGGAGGCTTTTCTGTAAGAAAAACGCCCAAGACAGATTACTTTTGCCTCGAAGGAAAGTTCTGTTTAAAAATGGGAGTGGCCTTAATCTTTTAAACCTTTGTATTCTGACCGTGCTAAGTCGATAGACAGATGGTCTGTCGATCGGGCGGCTGGCAGTACATGAAAACAACAGAACAACCAACAACAAAAGTGGGGGGGGGGGGGCAACTTGCTAGCCAATTCTTGCTAATCATAATACCTCCCCATACAAGATGATGTACATACCTCCTTCGGGTGTGTACATCGATATGCGAGAATGAGCGGCAAATGCTTTACGTTACTCTACATTCTGCCTTGCAATGAACTTTACTACTAAGGGTTTTATGAAGCTGTGACATTACTTTTAATAACACATTGGGACAATTTTCTTTAACAGGACGCAAAGTGATTTAAACACTTGCAAAGAGTAATTACTTTAGATTTGGTTACCCATTGATAACTTTATAAAGTGACTCGAACAATTGTGAATTAATTAAGATTATAAGACCACGTATATGAGGCTATGGTCAACAAATGAAAAGAAATGGTTATTGTTCAAGAATTAAAATACACAGTTACTTAATTTTAGATAAAATGCATGCAGTTAGTACAATCTGCCTTGAAGAGGCTGTGTAAATGAAAAACAGCGTTTATTTTTGTAAATGACATCCCCTTTACGCGATATTGTAATGACTATACATATTCGCATTGGTAATATATCTTCGTGTTAACGTTCTTTGCTTAGCTATCATTCAACGCGAGCTGATGGGCGACCCACACACCGGGAATTTGACAGTCGTATGCGGGCAGAGTATTCGCGAGCTGTAATTCACTAACCTTAAACTACGCTAATTTTATCGTCCACTGCCCACTCGAGTACTCAATGTTATGACAGGGCGAACAGACAAAAGATGTGGGGTCTTAGGACAAACAGAGATCTTGGAAGGAATGGAAGGGGAAAAGGGATAATAATAACAAAAGGAAAATTAACAAGATGTTACGAATGAAACTTGACCGCATATGAAAGGCGGGACACGTCTCTCAGAGCTTACAAAAAGGGCATTTAAATCACAAGGGCAAGAGTCTATGACTCGCGATTCATTAAAATAAAGATAAATACATGACTAAAAGAGAGAAAATGATATTGGCAGGAGAGCTAAGGTAAAAGGAGTGAGGGTTTTATGGTGTTAGGCGAGAATTTATCGTTCTTCGCCTATGAATTATGGCCCGGACTATCACTTCAGTCCCAGAGCAAGAAAGTGCACCCGAAGGGCGCGACTCCTTCAGGAAGAGCTGACACGCACGCCCAGTGCCAAGGTATGGGCGCAAGGGCATGCCACTTCTCACTCTGTTATTCTCAATGATTTATACATTGCGTGGGGAATGGTATCCCGTACTTAATTGCCTCTTGTGGTGATAATTTAAGGAAAGATTAATAGAGGTTGATAAGAGATAGAAGTTCCTGAGGAACGGAGGAAGATAGAGGAGGGCCTGACATCCCCTTCTGGATTAGGGGTGCCAAGACCTTCGAAAGATGAAATGGTGGCACAGGTGCCATGGGGAGCTCTGGAGCTATTTGTAAACTACCTGGAAATTCCCACGCCCGTGGTAATTTCGCCTCAAGCCTTTCTTAATGGGACAGTCGTCCTCGGCCGGGGAAGCAGAGGGCCCGCAACCGGAGGGCGGCACGGAGTACCACCTGGGCCTGCTGCTGCGACAGCTGACGCAGGAGTTCTCCGTGCAGGTTCTACCATGATCCGTCGCAGCTCTTGTAGTTCATCGGCCAAGGGAGATATGGCAGAATCCTGACTTGCAATTGCGTCGGCGACGGGCTGAGGCAGAGAGGAGGCGGTCGTGGGCGGCGTGAGTGGCTCGCAGGTATCAATGACCAGCTCAGGCACGGGTTGCGAGGCCGCACCTGCAGGTAAGCTTCCGCGGTGGTTGAGAGGAACCATCTGGTAGCGGTGCCAGGCCGGGGGAAGAGAGGGGGTCCTGAGTTGGATCCCGTGAATGGAGATCGGAGTAGCGCTCTGGCGCTGGCACTAGGGCAGAGTCAGGCACTATCAGAGGTTTCTTGGGCTCGTCGGTCAGGACGGACGAAGCTTGGCACTGCTCGGGGCATGCAAGTGGCACCGGCAGGAATTTGGCATCTCCTGAAGGGAGATCTGATTGGGGCCCCTGGCACTGGAACTGAGGCAGGGCCGGGCACTGGAATTGGATCGGGAACCGATCGAGGGGCCACTGTACATCGTACTCAGGTGGCACTGGTGGGGACTGCATGTCCTCCTGGTACCCAGGGGCGCCAGTCTTGACTGAGGGAGAAGCGGGGAGGATTACTCGCGCCCGAGGAATGATTCGGGGAATGGGACCCCTTGATTGTCGTGATTTCTGTGGGGACTGAAAGTCCTGTCCCAGGATGACGTCATAGCCTCCGGGAGATGGCTTGCTACTGCAAGATTGCAAATTTTGGATTGGTGAGGTCTTGTGACTCTCAATTGGACCGTAGGGAGTATCATTTTAAATTGATTTATTCCCTCGATCGTGATGAGTTTTCGCCTATTGACGATAGCTCCGTGAGGGAACTCTGTCCCTTCGGATGAGGGAGATTTGTGCGCCCAGTCCTCGAATGCAGTGACTCGGTGCGCGGGGTCGCTACCTCGTGGAGGGGTCACGTATACAGGCCCTTTCCGGCGGGAGGGCCTAATGATGTGGGATCTGTGACGGCCAAGGCGACGGTGGGAGTATTTGATTTATTATTGCGTGGGCATTTTGCCCATGTGGGAGAATGGCCATAAACCTTGCACGCCGTGCAAAATGTCTGACTGAAATCTTTCCGCACTGCCCCTGTGGAGGGCGCAGGCGAGTTATTGGGCGATTTTCCGGGAGAGAGAGGAGCCGGTTTCTTGCTCCGGCACTGTTCGGAGGAATGCCCCGGTTTCTTGCAATAATGGCAAGTTAGGGGCTTGCCCAGTTCCCATTTTTGTGGGAATTTGATCCTCAGAGGAGGGACGGGGATTTATCTTCCTCCCCATGGATCCTTCTTGAGGTGGTGAGTTTCCCACATGTCTGCTATTCGGCAACACTCGGTGAGTGTTGCTGGGGCTTTTTCCACTATATGAGTGGCGAGGGCAGGAGGGGCGTAGCGCAGGAAATGCTCGAATTTAAACCGCCGAGTACCTCGGCGGTGTTAGTGGCTCCTTCAGAATCGAGCCATTTTGTCAACGCCGCTCGAATGGTGCGCCCAATCGGACCAAGTCTGGCCTGCTTCTCTGGGCTGCTCTCTCCAACATCTCCTCCACCGCTCGGGAGTAATCTCGTGCGCCTTCGTAACTGCTTGGCGTCTGACGGCTTCCCAGTTTCCCGATCGTCTGCAGGAAGAAGGCGTGGTAGGCAACGAGGGCCTTCCTGCCCAGGAATTTAGTGAGAACAAGGGAGAGTTCCGCGGGAGAGAGATCGCAGCACTCCAGGACTCGTTCGGCCCTTTCAAGCCATACTTCAGGTTCGGACTCGGTCCATTTTGGCATGAACGAGTGAGCTTGGCTGAGGGCACTCATTCCAGCGGCAGGGGGCAGGGGGGTGGCGTGCTGTCGTTCTAGCATCTGAAGCTCATACATGGGCGCGCTGTCGCTCTCGATCTTCCCATTCTCGTTCCTCTCTTTTCTCTTAGGCGATTCGTTCCCTCTCCTCTCGTTGTTCTTGGGCAATTCGTTCCCTCTCTCTCTCTTCACGTTCTTTTTCCTCTCGTTGTTCTTGGGCAATTCGTTCCCTCTCTCTCTCTTCACGTTCTCTCGCTCTCTCCGCCTTGGCATCGTCCACTCGCTCTTGAACCCATGCTCTCAGATCTTGCCCCGATAGTCCCATGTCCTTCCCAGCGGACATGTAGAATTTGAAATCCTCATTTTGTTGGGCTCTGGTATTAGCCATCTTGAAATAATGGGTATATGATATGTCTGAAAGACTCAGGTTGTCTGAAAAGACTCAATTGCAGGAATCTGAAACACTCAATGGTTCAGACTGCAGGAGAATGGATCTGTCTGAATAAGACAGGTGATTAGTAAGTCTGAGGAGACTTTTTGTTAAAATTTGATATGTCTTGGAAAGACGTGGTTGTTCTTAGCGACGAATTTTAATGTGTCTCGGAAGACGTAGTTGGATTTTGTCACGCTGAGACTTGGCGGCTGTAGCGTGAAGTTAAGGAGTTGTTCTAACAAACTAGAATGTTCAGTCCCGTAAGGGCTTAGAGATGTGTGAACTACACTGTATAATGTCTCAAAAGGACTTAATTTTGGGTTCCCGCAGGGAATGAGAAATTTTCGCCACGTGCGACGTGAGAATTTTGTATGAGTCTCTGATGACTGGAATTTGGAGAAATTCTTGCCACGTGCGATGTAGAATTTTAGGAGTCTCTGAGGACTGGAATTTGGAGAAATTCTCGCCACGTGCGACGTAGAATTTTAGGAGTCTCTGAGGACTGGAATTTGGAGAAATTCTCGCCACGTGCGACGTAGAATTTTAGGAGTCCCTGAGGACTGGGAATTTTGGGTGATGAATTCTCGCCACGTGCGACGTAGAACTTTAGGAGTCACTTAGGACTTGGAAATACGATTCGTCCCTTAGGACTTAGAAATTACTAACGGGAAACCCAAAGAGAAATGTTTGCTGGGATATGAATGGGGAAAAAATGCTACACACGCGGGCATGGGCGGGCGGGGAGGTGCAGGTCGTCTGGCCAACACCGGGGTATTTTAGATTCTGTGTGAATGAACCCCGTATATTTATACACCGTCTGGGATTCGAAATTTCCCAGTCGTCTGAGAGGATAACAGTACAACGGCCTAGTAATTTTCCCTATAAACGGAGTTTAAATTTCGCTTTCCTAACACCTAACTCGAATTCTAACTACACTGAGAGAATTGTCAGCAATGCAAGAGACTTCTCGTGTCCACGTGGAATTTATTCGCGCCTAAATAACAGTTAAGCTAATTCGAAATGCGAAGTAAAATTTATCACAGAGGAATTTCTTTCGCACTATTCCTCGAAGCAAAGAATATGGCAAAAAATTTTAACACTGAGGAATTTTGCACTATTCCTCGAAGCAAAGGATGGTTAGCACTGGTTATTTTTAACTGCCTATCCTGAAAGGCATGCATTAACGAATCTAATACAGCGGTTCTTTTCTCTCAGTGAATACATGCGTCCCTATTTCTAATTCCTAGGAACAGTCACGATTATAAAAAGGTTTTGCTAAGATAAACTTCTTGCAATACGTGGAATTTCCGGATCTGTGTGCTGGTTTTACACAAAAGGTTCAGCTCATTGTCTCATGCGAAGTAAAATTTAGCTTAGAGCTTTTCTAATAGCTGATCTGGCAAGTTGCAAATGCAATAAAGCAACACTAGGGGAACTGCAACTGCAAAACGAGATCTATGGCCAGGTTTTAACCATTTTTACGTTTTTCCGTGGTTTTTGTTTGAGATACTCTCTGTGAGACAGGTAGCAACAATTTAAGGTAATTTAGCCTTGTGATTCTGACTTCGTGTGGGTCCAGGAAAACGTAAAAAAGAGAAAACAAAGGAGAATTTCATATGAGCATAGGGCTCTTGTTACTGAGGAAATATTATGTAAAACACGTGGGCAAATTTAAAGGAGTGTATTTACATAAATGATATCAGTACGGGAAAGAGGAACTCAAGTAGATTACTATCCTGAAGGGGATTCCAAATTGAATGAAACTGGGGGATTCAGACACAGTTCGAGAAGCTTCCACGAAATAGGGTCCCTCTGAAATGAGAGATATGCACATTATACGCCAGTAATGAAAATAGACAAAAGAATAATGGATTCGAAGCTGCACTGAGGGTGCCAAAGGAGTAATAAAGAATTAATACTGCCGATGCAAGAGGCGCACGGACATTAGACAAGGGATTCTTTCTGGCTTTCTATTTAAGCAAATGTTACAAGACAAAAGCGTGACTGAAATGGGGCTCTTCCAAGGGCACTTTACCGTAGCAGATTGCCGAGGGCGCGTAGAAGGCGGTCTGTGGATGACTTGCGATTTCCGAGGGCGAGTTTCTTCCATGTGGTGAGATGCAAGGGCTTCCGTAAAGGGGCAAGGCGATGGGGACTCCTCGAAACTCCAAGCAAGGGCGTGTGGGCTCGAGGCAGACCAACGGTGGAGCGAACACTTGGAATGCGGTCGAAGGGCACGATGAAAAAGTATACTTTGGAAAGGGCCGCGTGGGTAGGATGCAAGGGCATCGATGGGGCCAGGTGTTTAGGACGTCTTCACTCCATATCTTCCAGCCCGCGTGTGTGTCTCGAGACCTCGTGGGTTTCTGCTTTTATCCCCTCCTATGGGGCAGGGGGGTTTGAATCATATGCACCTGATGCCCGCAAGGGAGGCTTTTCTGTAAGAAAAACGCCCAAGACAGATTACTTTTGCCTCGAAGGAAAGTTCTGTTTTAAAAAGGGAGTGGCCTTAATCTTTTAAACCCTTGTATTCTGACCGTGCTAAGTCGATAGACAGATGGTCTGTCGATCGGGCGGCTGGCAGTACATGAAAACAACAGAACAACCAACAACAAAAAGGGGGGGCAACTTGCTGGCGAATTCTTGCTAATCATAATAATATGAATATTGCAAAACAATGATAAACTTTGTATTCGTGACTATCCACTTAGGGAATCACAATATTTGATGAATTGTTGAGTCCAATCTCGCACTTATTATCACCCTGAAATAATCAATGGAAGCTGAAATGTTATCATGTATTTTCTATGACGTCAATTGAATCTACTTCACTTAGATATAATGATAAATGTAATTCAATGAGAAATGATTAATTTTTTCTGTAATAAATAATATTTACTTCAATGAAGAACTTTGTGGAAGCTGAAATATTATGTAATATTTATTACTTTTATTGATTTTATTTGATTTAGATATAATGATAAAAGTAATTCGTTGTCAAAAGATTCATTTTGTCTATGTTAAATGATATTCATTTCAGTAAACAACTTTAAAAGCCATCGTCTGATTTTGCAAAGTTGTTATGAACTCCAAAATAGGTTTCAGAATCGTTAAAAAGAATCTACTGTCATTTCTCTTCAATTCGTATCACAGTATTGCTTTTGTGGACAAAATAACTCTTCCGTGAGTAACAGAAAATAAAACAAAATTCAAATTCATTTTCCAAAGAGGCAGAATCATTTTTCCCTTGGATTTATTGTCCTTTGAATTTACGTTCAATGGATTGGCGTCTCCGTCGAATCCGGATAGATCATCGCCTTTCGGGATTCAGTTCAATTTACACTGATTGATTGATTGGATGTCCTGATGTGCTCACTTGATAGATGGATTAGTTGTGTGAAGGAAGAGAGTTGTGGGTATACATACATACGTACGTACATACGTATATATATATATATATATATATATATATATATATATATATATATATATATATATATATATATATATATATATATATATATATATATAACAATTTCTCTGTACTTCTCCCAAAATGAGTATTACAAATCAAACATATCCTTTTGCATGCATCTTTCATCTCCCTTTAGGACGAAAAGATAAAAAATATCAGAAAAAATAAAAACAGAAGAGAGAGAGAGAGAGAGAGAGAGAGAGAGAGAGAGAGAGAGAGAGAGAGAGAGAGAGGAATTATTCGTTTACAAAGATCATTAGGAAACTCGTCTTCGACACCAGTCCCTTCGTGTCCTTTCTCCCCACTTTCTCTTCTTCTTCTTCTTCCAATGTGATCACCTCTTTCCTCTTGGTCCGCTTCTTCCCCTTTTGTCGTCCTCTTCTCCTTCCTCCTTCTTCCCGTTCTTTCTATTCTTGAGAACATGGTGATGGATCCTCTCCCTCCTGGGTCTTCGGAATTCAGGAGGTTTTGTTTCAGCTTCTCTGTTTCGTGTTTCGGGTCACCTGTCAGGAGAGAGAGAGAGAGAGAGAGAGAGAGAGAGAGAGAGAGAGAGAGAGAGAGAGAGAGAGAGATCAGAAATCCAAAAACATATTCTAATTACCCATAAGACCTTCAACAGGAATGTCACATCTCTTTCCGAGAGAGAGAGAGAAGAGAGAGAGAGAGAGAGAGAGAGAGAGAAAACAAACTTAATAATAAAAGCAGGAAAACTTGACAAAAGCTGCGTCTTCGTCTACTGTCATTTGATGCGAGAGAGCCAGTCTCTCTCTCTCTGTTTCTCACTCACTCTCTCTCTCTCTCTCTGCCACAAACAGATGACATGAACGACAATATTCCTTCTCTCTACATTTCTCGATATTTTCCATTCATTTATTTTGACGAAGCCTTTTTAATAAATCTTATTTTTGCAAGATTGCAACGCTCGAAAGACCTAAGATAGACAAGTAGAATGCGCGAGGATTATTGAAATAAGAATATAGTTGGTGCATAAAATGTCTCAGATTCTGGTTGGATGTGTTCCAGAAAGATATATATATATATATATATATATATATATATATATATATATATATATATATATATATATATATATATATATATATTTACAATTTTAATCCTCTGAATTTTTAATGAAATAATTAAGACAATTCCCAACTCCAAAAAAAAAACGTAATCTACTTTCCCTAAGGCCAGATTAGTTTTCAGGACAAAATTCGATCCCGAACCTCTGTTCAAAAGCCTAAATTCGGCCTAAATCCATCCGAGGACCTCACGGAATTGCAAGTAATCTCCAGACTCCAAAATTATCGTTCCCTTGACTGAAGCTTAAACTTATTGCTCCATTTCTCTTGGTTACTGAGCAAAACACAATTATTTCCTTTACCCTCCTCTCTCTGTTACTGCCATAATACAATTATCCTTGTTTTCAGTAATTCAATTACATTTTATTCAAATATTCATTAATTTGTAAATTTATCAGTTTTTTCTAATAACTGATCTCCTCTTTCTGTATTTCCCTTTATATACTTTCTGTTACTTCTTTCAAATGAACACCATAATATGCTTTGGAAGCTTCTTGAATTTCAAGTCACTGGCCCCTGTGGGCTTGTTCCGTATGCATAAGGTTCGTCTTCTGAATAATAATAATAATAATAATAATAATAATAAAGAAAGTTATTTAATGTCATTCTCAGTTATGCTTTCTCTGACTAAACCTTACGAATATGTAGAGTCCTTGCAACATATAAGCTAGATTTTCAATACTGCAGTATTTTTTAAAGGAATAAACGTGGTTTTATCAATGGTAAAACTCCTGTTATTTTTCTATTTTCTTTCAGAAATTCCTTCTTACAGTTACTGCAGCGAAAAAACATTTTGTACGAAAGCAAATGAAAACCATTCAGCATTACAACCAACAGTGGAAAGATGTCAAGCCCTGAGCGGAGCATGACTGTTAGCCAGTTCTGACCGGATACTCTACCACTGTATGGGGATAAGGATTATTATTATTATAATTTGGCAGCAGACCCTCTTTTAAACAGGTTCTATTGAATATTATTGCTGCTTCAGCTGCATTTATTTTGTAGAAGACTTTTTCCTTATTGCGGACTTCTCTTCAGTGGAGGTGCGTGCTAACAGCTCGCCTATATTTGTCATTTCATGGGGGAAAAGTCAAAATCTGGATTCTGCTTCTTTATATATCCTATACAGTTGGTTCTATACAATTGTTGCCGCGACGCGTTTCGACAGAACTCTTCTGTCATTCTCCAGCGGGAGCTAGTAGAGGACTGGCAGATTGCATGAGGTCCTTCTGAATTTATACACGGGCTTCAGCGGGGTCATGGATGGCGAATTCTGATTGGTTGCAGTCAGCGAACTTCAAGCCAAATTTCTGCGGCGAAGCTCGATCCTGACAGATCTTCGCAACCTGGGAATGTCATTCATCCCAGCGTTCCCATTGGCCTGCCGTTGCGTGATGTCATGCCGGCTGACATCATCGGTAGTTTGGCTGCTATTGGGCTGCGGATGAATGATGTCATTATCTACTCTTTCTGTCGTCAGTCGGGGATTGTCTCGAAGGGCGCCTCGCTCATCAGGGCATCTCCATTCTCAGGGTTGTCGTTTTCAGGTATTCGTTGGATTTGGCGGGTGTTCTGCATTATTCTTCTTAAATTCGTGGGTAGGAGCGATGCCTCCTGCGTCGTATTCATTGTTGGTTTTCTCTCGGCAATGAGGAGCGCCTCTAGCAGGCGCAGACGTCGAGGTCGGCGGCTCTCCTGATTATACTTATATTTTGTATAATACTGTCGCGGGAGATGGAAATATTGTGAGTAGCACGGGCGTGGTTCATGATGGCACCCTCCTGGGCGTGGCAGGAGATCCTTTTAGACAGACGCATCGTGGTCATTCCAATATAAGCGCCAGGGCATCCTCGGACAGGACATACAAATTGGTAGACCACGTTCTTCTGCTTGAGGGGTTCTCTTGCTGGCGGAGAAGGGTTATTTTCATCACCAGATCACGGGTGCGGCGGTTCTTATAATAAATTATAAGATTTATTCTCTTACTGTCTTCGGTCGGGGTGACGTTTTCCATGACGATTTTCTTCATGGAGTTCTCGTCCTCACGGTACTGGGGATGCATCCGGGCCTTATAATGATCTTTATGTCATCTTGGGGGCAGGTTGTGTGTTCTCACCGTTGTACCATTTTCCAGGCCAGTTCGAATTTCTTTGTTGATGAGTTTGTTGGTGAAACCATTGTTCACCAACATTTGTGCAGCACGTTCCATTCCTTGTTGGTGACCTGCCAGGTGGAGCAGTGGGAGAGGGCCCTTTTAATGAAGGTCCTGACTGTCGTGTTCTTAAGCCTCTCAGGCTCCACCTGGCAGGACACCAACAAGGAATTCGAACGTGCTGCACAAATGTTGGTGAACAATGGTTTCACCAACAAACTCATCAACAAAGAAATTCAACTGGCCTGGAAAATGGTACAACGGTGAGAACACACAACCTGCCCCCAAGATGACATAAAGATCTTTATAAGGCCCGGATGCATCCCCAGTACCGTGAGGACGAGAACTCCATGAAGAAAATCGTCATGGAAAACGTCACCCCCGACCGAAGACAGTAAGAGAATAAATCTTGTAATTTATTATAAGAACCGCCGCACCCGTGATCTGGTGATGAAGAATAACCCCTCTCCGCCAGCAAGAGAACCCCTCAAGCAGAAGAACGTGGTCTACCAATTTGTATGTCCTGTCCGAGGATGCCCCGGCGCTTATATTGGAATGACCACGATGCGTCTGTCAAAAAAGGATCTCCTGCCACGCCCAGGAGGGTGCCATCATGAACCACGCCCGTGCTACTCACAATATTTCCATCTCCCGCGACAGTATTATACAAAATATAAGTATAATCGGGAGGGCCGCCGACCCTCGACGTCTGCGCCTGCTAGAGGCGCTCCTCATTGCCGAGAAAACCAACAATGAATACGACGCAGGAGGCATCGCTCTACCCACGAATTTAAGAAGAATAATGCAGAACACCCACCAAATCCAACGAATACCTGAAAACGACAACCCTGAGAATGGAGATGCCCCTGATGAGCGAGGCGCCCTTCGAGACAATCCCCCGACTACGACAGAAAGAGTAGATAATGACATCATTCATCCGCAGCCCAATAGCAGCCAAACTACCGATGATGTCAGCCGGCATGACATCACGCAACGGCAGGCCAATGGGAACGCTGGAATGAATGACATTCCCAGGTTGCGAAGATCTGTCAGGATCGAGCTTCGCCGCAGAAATTTGGCTTGAAGTTCGCTGACTGCAACCAATCAGAATTCGCCATCCATGACCCCCCGCTGAAGCCCGTGTATAAATTCAGAAGGACCTATGCAATCTGCCAGTCCTCTACTAGCTCCTGCTGGAGAATGACAGAAGAGTCTGTCGAAACGCGTCGCGGCAACAATTGTATAGAACCAACTGTATAGAATATATAAAGAAGCAGAATCCAGATTTTGACTTTTCCCCATGAAATGACAAATATATAGGCGAGCTGTTAGCACGCACCTCCACTGAAGAGAAGTCCGCAATAAGGAAAATAGAAAAAGTCTTCTACAAAATAAATGCAGCTGAAGCAGCAATAATATTCAATAGAACCTATTATTATTATTATTATTATTATTATTATTATTATTATTATTATTATTATTCATAAGATAAAACCTATTCATATGAAACAAGCCCACCAAAGGGGCCACTGACTTGAAATTGAAGCTACCAAAGAATATGACGTTCATCAGGAAGAAGCAACAGAAGGCAAAGGGAAATACAGAAAGAAAAGATCACTAATTAAGAAATAAAAATAAATTAACAAGTAACTGAACAGATAAAAATGTAAGTATATTCTTAAAATGCAAGGGGAATTGTATGCACTGGTTTTCGACCTTTATCAGACCCCGACACAACTCAATATGCCCGTAATGACCCCTTTCAAATTTTTTGATTCAATAATATCAGTTGGGTTTCAATATTTTTATAAACCAAAGACAGTACAAAAGGGATCAACGTTCACTATGACGGGTCCCAAACCTATCTACGCGTTTTTATTTATTCCTCCTTCCAAATCTGTTAGACATTTTTCCCTCTGACGGGTCACAAGTTTATCTGGTAACACGATTTTTTTGCTGCTCATTTCTGCTTCCACACCTGTTAGGGCTTTTTGCTCTGGCGGGTTGAAAAGTCCATCTGCAAACACGATTTTTCGCTCTTAATTTGCCGTATACACACGCTCCCACTGAACACTGGAACGTTGTTAGGTGACTGACTGCTTGTCCTGAACATTCTTGGGCATTTTTCTGATTGACCGGGACGCCCAGAACAAGGCCTCAAATCCGGGACGAGTCCCGGCCAAACCGAGACGTATGGTAACCCTAGTAAAAAAAATAGCACTGTACTGTGATAAATTTGCTACTTGCATTAAAAAGATATTATTATGACTATTTCTGTTAAATAAGTTAAATTATAGACTGTTCTGGCCTGATGATCGGGTGTTGTTTCGTGTAACGGCGCTGAAGCTGAAAAAGGCTGCAACACCCTCGCTCAAGAACGATCTGCGACCCCCAGGTTGAAAACCTCTGTATTAGGGTAATAATGCAATGCATCTTCGCTTCAACTTCTGAAGTTCCAACTGCACGACATCCTTAGTAGGGAGACTGTTCCACAGAACACCGGTGGGAGGAATTTCACAGGTTTTTTCAGGAGATTCAACTGAAATAATGGCCAGAAAATAATACCATTAAATCAGTATGGCTGACAGAGTCTGAATCTTTCCATGACCAGTTATATTCATGAAACAGGCAAGATTAGGCCATATTTTGTTAGATATTTTAGGTATAATGCCTTAATTAAAAATCCTGTCATTGTCTGTGGAGCAGAAATTCTCCATAAAGCTGTTTTATTCAAAAAAAAAAAAAAAAGATTCAGTATCTCATGTCACATTTGAACTGGGCTGAATTACGAAATGTTTATAGATTCGTGTTTATTTACGAAGGTTGTGCCATGAGGTGTATATTGGCTTAGAGTGTATGAATTAAAATTAATTCAAATTCAGTTAATAATATCTGTAAGTTATCTGAATGTATTTTTGTTATCGTGGTGTTCATACTGAAGATATTTCTTCCAAGGTGAAAAATATGAATATCATTGATTTGAATTTTTATCCTACCCTATCATTTATCAACAAAAAGTTACCTAATTGTTTAAAAATATTCTCCAAATAATATAAATTTTCAATCTGCCTTATCAATCCATAAAAAAGTTACTTAATTATCTAAAATTATTCTCCAAATAATATTAATTTTTAATTTGCCTTAACACTCCAAAAAAATTAACCCTTTATGGCATAATGTTGACTAAGGTTTACACTCTAAAAAATAATTGGCAGCTCTTTGTTGCTTTGAGTTAACACATTGAATTTTGCTTGAGTTACTCCTTGACATAACATTTTCTATGACACCTTCCATTTTCATCATTACTTTAGTCCCACCCATGCCTCAGCAAGGACAAGTGTTGTTTTTTGACCTCCCTTAGCTTATTGGATTCTAACCAAAAACAAAGGCCTTTCACTCCCATACATAAGCAGGTATGTTCATCCAAAAATCACAGTGTATAAAGTAATCATGTATAATTACAATGATGACATCATTAGCATTTTCTGAAATCTGAATTGACATGCTTTAGGGTGATGTTTGTTTGTGGCTCTGAAGCCACATTGTGCACATTTGAGAGATTATTTCCTTGTTACAAGGATCTTGCTAATCAGTTCTAAAATTATAGTATGAATTAGAATGATATGGGGTACAGTGTTATGAGAATTTACAAAATATGTAAAATATATAGTCAGATGCCAGTTTTAGGTAGTTAGTGTTATTATTCACCTATTATTCACTTGAGGCCAACCTGCTTGTGTCTTTGAGGCAACATCATGCACTATGGTGTATTATGCATGTAACTTTGAAGCAACATTGTGCACTTGCAGTGTAGTGTGTGTGTCACTTGCAGTGTAGTGTGTGTGTCTCTGAAGTAACATCTTGCACCTACAGTGCAGTATTCTTGCGTGAAAGGGGGAATATATGCATCTCTATATGATGGTGTATTACAAAAGATGTTAGGCATATTATTTCTCTAGATTAGTACTGTGAATTTTTCCCCCACAGATATCAAATATGAATCCTTCATCTTTTTATGGTCATGGTTATGAGGCAGGTATACCAGATGAATCTGAGGACGAAAATTTGGAGAGTGAAAATGATGATGATGAATATGAACCTGAAAAAGATTCAGAAATCCAGATTTCAGAGGATGAAACAGAGGATGATGAAGAAACTGAAGAGGAGGACTATCCAAGCACCTGTACTAAAGGAAAGAAAATAAGCAGAAAACCTGTTTGGAAGACAAAAAAATCAGAAGACGTAGATTCTTTAGAGAAAGATTTTATAGGCCAAGTTTATGCTGGTGATGGTAGTGTGAGAAGTCCTATAGAATATTTTGAAGAATTATTTGACAATACTATGAAAAAGTTGTTAGTTGAAGAGTCAAACAAATATGCAATGCAAAATGATCCTAACAAACCACTGAATTTGACAATGGATGAGCTTGAACAGTTTATTGGTATGTTATACATAATGAGCATAGTAAAAATTCCAAGAGCTAGGCTGTACTGGAGTTCATACTTGAGGTTCCCCAAAATAGCAGATGTTATGTCTCTTCAAAGATTTGAGACTATAAAAAAATCTGCACTGTAATGATAACAAAGTCTTCCAGATGGCTGTCAAGACAAATTATACAAAATTCGACCCATAGTTGACATGATCACCTCAAAAGTTTCAAGTACTTCTCCTGCTGAAAAACTTTCCATTGATGAAAAAAATTGTTCCTTCAAAGGAACCTAAAGTATGAAAACCTATAATCCAAAGAAACCAAAGAAGTGGGGTTATAAGATATTTGTTCTGTCAGGTACTAATGGGTTAGTTTATAACTTCAAGATTTATGCTGGAAACATAAGCCCTGTTCCAGGTCAACCAGATCTGAAAGCTTCTGGCAACATTGTTCTTGATCTCCTTCAGCCAATACCAAAGGGAATGTGGCATAAAGTATACTTTGATAATTGGTTCAACAGCCCCCTCCTGCAAACTACTTTATGGAAACAGGGGTTTGGTTCACTTGGGACAGTGAGACTGAATCGTGTTTCTGGTTGTGACATGCCTTCTGATACACAAATGAAACACTCAGGACGTGGTACAAGTGTACTTCAAGTAACACAAATGGATGATGTAGAGCTAAGAGTAGTAAAATGGTATGATAATAAAGGGGTCACACTTCTCAGTAATTTTGCAGCTCTAGAGCCCCAAAGAACTATCCAGAGGTGGAACTCTAAGGAGAAGAAATATGTAGACATAGCATGTCCCTCAATCATCATGATATATAATAAATTCATGGGTGGGGTGGATCTCCTTGATTCCCTGCTAGCCCTGTACAGAATTGGTCTGAGGTCCAAAAATGGTACCACAAATTTCTCTGGCATTTTTTAGATGTGATGCTAATACAAGCATGGCTTCTTTTATCAGAGACTTTGATCTGAGTGGTGCTCAAAAAAAGATAAACTTCCTCTTCTGAAGTTCAAGCTGGAAGTATCAGATTGCTTACTACTGAAAGGAAAGGTTCCTGGACCTAAAAGGGGAAGGCCATCAGTGAGTGTAGATGACCTGTACAGAGCAAAAGCTAAAAAGGGCCCCACAGTAAAAATACCAGCCAAACCAATAAGAACTGACATGATTGGCCATTTTCCCGAATTTGCAGAGAAAAAGGAACGATGCAAGTACCCAGGATGCAAGGTTTTCTGCTGCAAATGTAGAGTAAATTTATGTTTCACTCCCAAATCAAACTGCTTCCGAAAATTTCACATGTAACCCTTTTTATACTGCATAAACATTACTACCGCATAAAACATCATTTTCAGAATAAATGCTATTTTGAAAAGCTACCTATTCTGTGCCATAGTGCTTTCAAAAGAAATTAATTTTTAGTTGCTGTTTTCAAAAGAAATTAATTTTTAGCTGCTATTTCAAAAGAAATTAATTTTTAGTTGCTGTTTTCAAAAGAAATGAATTTTTAGTTACTGTTTTCAAAAGAAATTCATTTTTAGTTGCTGTTTTCAGAGGAAACCATTTGTAAAAATTTATACTTTATGTCTACTTTCATAAAAGCATTTCATTTTATTGTGAAGGAATTGTTTGCATCTATAAGAGTATATTTTGTACTGAAGAGATATTTAGGGGTAGAAGTGTGCCCATATTTTGTCTTTAAGATAAAGAGTTATGATAATTTAAAAGGAATTTTATACCAAAGAATTGCTAGTTCATTTTATTTAGCAGTAAATAAGTCATAAATGAAGATGTATTTACATAATAAATTGCTATTATTTTTATACAAGTTGCACAATGTTGCCCCAGGGGAACATTTTATAATAGAAAACTAATAAAATAAAAAAAGTTACATGAAGGTTATTTCCATCAAATATCCAAAACATATTGCCTATGAAATAATTTTTTTCTACCCAAAAAATAAAAAGTATGCAATATAGGGTTAATTACTTAAAAGTATTCTCCAGATAATATGCATTTTCATTCTGCCTTATCAATCAAAAAAAGTTACCTAATTGTATGAAAATATTCTTCAAGTATTATTAGCGACAAAAAAAAAAAAATAATAAAAACCTCTGAAAATCACGTAAAATCTCTAGGACCATAAACTTACAAGATGCTTATGCAAATTATCTCCATTTTTTTTTTTTTATCTTTTCAAACAAAATGAAGTTAGTAGCTCTCACGACGCTGAGAGGAGGCTTTTAACATTCCCGGACGCTGTCTCCTCACTTAAGTGGCAAGAGAGTGTTTAGCACCCATAATCATGTGCTTGCATATTCATGAATATTTAATCTTTGAAAACATGAGAGTAACACTAAGAAGTACTTGATTTATGTTTATCCATATCTATCTAGAGTTGTTTGGCAATATATATATATATATATATATATATATATATATATATATATATATATATATATATATATATATATATATATATATATATATATATATATATATATATATATATATATATATATATATATATATATATATATATATATATATATATATATATATATATATATATATTGCAAACAACTCTCACAGCATTTCACGCTTGATGCACCTATATGGATGGCTCATCAGTAATGCTTCAAACCCTCTACATTTGCTGCACTGATCATCTATATCATGACCTAGCTTTTTCATATACTTGGTATGAAAGCTCTTTCATTCTAAAACCTCTTGTGCCCATTTATCTAGTAATCAACAATTTTTATAGAATACACATCTTTTCACCACCCTATTCTTTCCATACTTTCCACATGACCAAACCACCTCAAAACACTCTGATTCATACTTTCTCCCCAATTCTTCTCACGTGATCAAACCATTTCTTAGAATAGCCTAATCAATAGTTTTTTCCACTGGGCTAACCTTTTCATCTCTCTTTTAGATATTCATATAGGTCTCAAAATTTCAGTTCATCTTAGGTGTCCACGCTACAGCAAAACAAGTCATAAACACAGCTGGGAAATTATTGCATATGCATTGCAAACAGCTTGAATATAAGTCAGCAATCTATAGATAGCCCTAGCCAGTGCTTCAAACAATCATCCAGCACCTACCAAAGATTCATTCTCCACTTTCGGTCACTGACTTGTTTTCAACATGTTTGTGATACGTATGTGATAAATGTAGAACGTGTGTTCCGACATTTTTTTTACTGTATGTTGCAATTTATCCTTGACCTACAAACACATGACAACACCATTTTCCCACTTTAGCTCTAGAATGATTTGCTTTCATGTTTGTGATATGTAAGGGCATTGTGAACCAGTCAAGACTTTTTTACTGGTGTGGCTGACAAACCTTTACACTACAAATGCTACAGGCCAGGTCAGATCTCTTCACGCTTACCCTTCAGAGACACTTTGTAATCACGCTCTCCTGATGGCCAATCTGAGTTATAATGTCTTATTGGATCCCATCACCACAAATCAGGTTTCCACATCCATATTAAGTGGTACTGAATATTATTATTATTATTATTATTGAGAAGATGAAGAACCCTATTCATATGGAACAAGCCCACCACAGAGGCCACTGACTTTAAGTTCAGGCTTCCAAAGAATATAATGTTCGTTAGAAAGAAGCCACAGAAGGGAATGGGAATCACAGAAAGAAGAGATCAGTTATTAAAGTAACAAATTAATAAATGAAAAATAGAAAATGTGTAAGAATAATAAACAACAAAACACAATCAGAGAGAGAGAGAGAGAGAGATGATTGAGTATAATCTAATTATCTTAGATGGCAAAAGTTAATTATCTCGAGACTTTACAGATGAACTGATGGCTTAATGGACAAGGTCACTGTTCCGCTACGCTACACACAATCAAGTTCGAGGGATTGTCACATATAATTGATTTTCTATACGTTTGCCTTGTTCCCAACATCAAGCGAGAACGATGTTAATGGGCTATTTATGGTTTGCTGTTTAAAAAGTATAAAAATAACTTGTGGGATAATACCAAATATCGTCTCTCTCTCTCTCTCTCTCTCTCTCTCTCTCTCTCTCTCTCTATATATATATATATATATATATATATATATATATATATATATATATATATATATATATATATATATATATATATATATATATATATATATATATATATATATATATATATATATTAAATATACACACATATATATATGTGTGTGTGTGTACACGTTTGTGTGCCCGCGCGCATGCACGCGTGGAAGACGTAAAGGAACGAAAATCACCCGTGAAAAACCCCTAAACAGAGAATAACGACAACCGCAAGCAAAGCGAAGGAAAGAAAGTTTGTGGACAAACGACAGTTGTTGTTCCTCAGAGCGACACAATTTCTCCAGCGACAGAAACATCATCTGGCGACAGCGTCGGATGGAGAGAAGAAGAGAAGAAGAAACTCCGCTCTGGATTTATGGATGAAGAAGTTGGATAGAGATCCTTCTTCTTCTCTTCATTGATGTAGGTCTCGTGATCTTCCCGAGTTTCTGGGGATATTAGCGTCTCTCTCTCTCTCTCTCTCTCTCTCTCTCTCTCTCTCTCTCTCTCTCTATTGAGCGAAACTTGATCATTAGCAGAAATAATGATTATCCCCATCGTGTTTCTGATGTATTCATAATTGCATCTCTCTCAGAACTTGCGGTTGGTGATATGAGTCAATCTGCAAACGGCCTCATCAGGTATTTGTCTGAAGACTCTGAAGTTCAACCCTTAGATCAGAGACGCGGAAAGGATCTCTCGTACTTTACAAGACACTGACTCTGAATTGACTGATGTGGTTATATCTTCTGATCACTTATTCCCTTTAACCCGTCTTTCTTTGACTTGGAACCCTTCGACAGTAAAGATATATTATGATGCGAGAGCTATATGAATTCTTCCATTTGAGCCCAAGACTGCGACAATAATGTGAGGTTTTATGGATCAGTTGTCTAATGATGATATACTGTACCCAAGGTCTAGAGAATACATTGACTGTACCTGTCACGGGAACAGGTTTTTTAGGTACGTGTAGCCGGCATATACATAAATCGTTGTTTTTCATATCCATATGATGAACACCCCCTGTATTTTTTCTTTTATATTTCTGTTAATGATTCCCTCCATAAATGCATATGACACTCCAGACAGACAGCAAAAATCAAAATCACAAGCGAATCGAGACTGAAATACTTTAGCATATCAAAATGTTGGATCTTGGTAGAGACTTGATTTTTCCAAGAAATTCTGTCTTTGACCTTGGCCAAGATCTCTTTGAAGAGAGGAAAGCCGATCTTTCTTTCATCTTCTTTTTGTCTGTTGTCAAATTCTTCTTCGTTTTCTTCATAGGATGTAAATATCGTCAGTATCATCTCCCAGTGGAGCTTTTATCTTGAAAGTTTTCAGCTTGTTATTCTTTTTCCCGCAATTGAAGAAGACGAATCAAAAGATATGAGAGCAAAATAAGACCAAAATTATGGAGATTATATTGGTTATAAGACATTCTTCTGCTGCACTTTTTGCTGGCATCCATATGGCTTTTTGTCTCCAAAGTTTTCAATCAGTTAATCTTTCTCCCGCAATTGAAGAAGACGAGTCACAAAGTATTAGAGCAAAATAAGACGATACTTATGGAGATTATGTTAATTATAAGACCTTCTTCTATTGCTCCCATTGCTGGGATATGGCCTTCTAGAGTCACTCATTTGGTATACAGAGAGAAATACGAACATTTATTGAAAAATGCCCAAAATAGACTTTAAGCGAAATATGTTCATAAACTCTCGCATAGGCCCACATCCGCATAGACCTACATTCCAAAGAACTACATCTTTATCATTTTGTTAAAATACTTCAGATTCTACTATTTCCAGGTGGTAGCAGACTGGTCACTGCAAGTGTCAAAAGAAAAAACATCCACTTTTCAAGTGATATTTTCATCACATCAAGATGGACTCAAGCAAGTGCTTGTTATTCTTATCAAAACTTATGATAAACTTACCATCGTTAATTTATATATATTAAAATTTATTTATTCTTTCAAGTATAAATTGATATAAAGTATATATAAAATTATCCAAAACCATCTGCTAAAACCAAAATGAAAAATATTTCTCTGGCCAGGCCAAGAAGTTTAGATAAGAAAACGGGAAGATGGAATTAGGAAGATACAATTGGAACCTTCCATTAAATCAGGCACCAAATTTCGCAACTGTAGGCCAGGAGCTGTACATTAAGCCCCTATACATTTCAAGGTCGCCTAATTTTGACTTTATATATTAAAAAAATATATTGGTTAAGGTTAAAAAATTGACAGGTGCTTTTTCCAAAACTAGTGGTCGCTAGGGGCGATAATCCAAGATATGCCTGTTTTTACTCATTTCTGCCCAAGGAATCAATTTCTTAAGTAATTTTCTCAGCAGAAATTACAGATATATAAATATTTTGGCAACATTGATCTCAAACACACTCCAGTTATGAAATGGATATTTACGTGTTCATAGGTTGGAGTTATCAACTTTAATATTCGGTCTTGTAGTGTAATTAAAATATTTTATGTATATGGAAACTCTTGGTCTATTTACATTGCAAGTAATTAACGTATCCCAAATCACAAGTAAGCAATGAATTTATTTAGCATGATTTAATCATGCAAACACAGAAGCTTATCTGTGCTTTATAATACTGTATATTGTTGGTTATCCTTGGAAAACTTTACAGTAAGTCTCCAATATATCTGATTTATTATATATTAAGAGGACTGCAATAGTGGGCAATTTTGTGTTTTGTAGAAGTGTTTGGTAGCTATAACAGCTGTCATTGTTATTAATATATTTATTTTTATTTGTTTCAGGTATACTGAGTAACTGAGTTAACAATGGATGAAAGTACAAGCCAGAAACCTTCTCAACAAGAACATCAACAAGGGATACTGTTGAATAAAAATACCTCAAATGAATTTGACGCTTTCAAATGTATTATCTGCCAGAAGCATGACAAAAAAAAAAAAACTCACATCCATCTGAGGTTGGACGTAGGTGCAAGAAGCATGCTGCAGATATAAGAAGTGACATTGTTACTAAAATACTGAAAAGAGCAGAGGAGGGAGCTATATCTTATGTTGATCACAACATCATCAAATGTTTCAAGTGGTACGCACACACACACACACACACACACACACACACACACACACACACACACACACACACTAAGAAACTTGAACAAAAAGATGATGTAAAAACTTTAGCCAATGATGCAGAAACTTCATGTGAAGCTGAAAATGAAACATCTTCTGGCATGTTACATCGCAGTGATGTTAGGCCAAGGGAAAAACCCAGTCCGAGAAAAGACCCTAAATTAAGCAAATGTAATGCTACAGATCTGGCAGCAAAGGTTAAGAATCTTGATTTACTCAGACAAGTTGCGGAGTCCTTAAACAAAAGTACAAAACAGGATGATTATTAAATTGATGATAAGATTTTTTATTCTAATGGGCTTGAAAATGCATGGGAAAACACGCCAGTACCTGATGATTGGTTGACATTTTATTCAGCATTATACGACATACCCAAATCACTCTTGGCAAAGACTGAAACAATGAAAATTGTATCTGAGGAATAGGATGTAGATTGCTTACAACTCTGTACACTGTGGTCGCAGGAAACACCGCTACAAACTATGTTTGGGCATACAATCTATGGGAAAACTTGAAGCAGAGAGATTATCACATTAAATCGGATACATATATCAACTAGCTACAATGATGTAAGACGTTCTAGAAACCTCATTTGTATTTACACCCTGCAGTCATCAGGGGAGGATGGGGTACCAATTCCAAGTCGTTTTTCTAATGATGGCTGGGCATTCTGGGCATTCGATAATGAAGATTTTGAAGACACCATTTCAGGAACACAAAGCAAGCATTACACAGCCCAGGTGCTGTACCAAGAAACAGCAAAGTCTCCTAAACCCAAACCAACTTTATCAAACACAAGTCTTGCATCCTTCAAAGGATAAACTTCGCTGTCAGATTGTACCTAGTCATCCCAAGCCAGTAATGAAACCTAAACTTTCTCCAGACTTTCCACTCGCAGAAAACATGACCATTGATGTGAAAGAGAATGCTCTAGCGGCAGCTGAACAGTATATAAAACGAGAGTTTATAATATCCATGGTGAGAAGTGGACTCCCACATCCAAAGCTGAGCCAGGTCAGCTATCACCATGGGGTGGGACACATGTCTTAATAACAACATCACAAGTGCCCTTGATGAGAGTAGGTCTTCTACCTATCATTCCATCTCCTGTCACAGAGTATGCAACTGTTCACAAAGTTCTCACCAACTTTCAGGCATGTAGGCGACAACTAAATCAAGATTGCATAGCCATTGTCTGTGATGAAGGTGTTTATCATAATGTGGCTGAAACTGTCATGAATGAGCCTAGCAAATTTGATGATCTATTTCCAATGTTGGGAATGTTTCATTTTGTAAAGGTACTTCTTCGATGTGCAGGTCACTATCTGTGTGGTAGTGGCATGGGTGATGTTCTCACTGAAAGCAAAGTTTTTAGAGCAAAAACCCTAAACACTGTCCTCTCTGGTGGCCGCTATGTCCGTTCATTCAAGGGAATGTTGGTCGTTTCAGAGAATCTTATGTGGAATGCGTTTTGGTAAGATAATGATGCCAATTCTCTTCCTATTGTTCAGTCAGCTATTGATTTAAAGACTATGATGCTTTCCAAGACTCGCCATGAATGTGTTCCTATGTTTGAAAATGTGTGGCTAACAGTGACGAACTCTATCAGCAGTTTCAAGCATTCTTACAAGAGTGTCAAGAAAAGTCTGAACTGTGTCATTATTTTATGAATTTTCTAAAAATTGTTACTGTCATCAAACAGTTAATTGCTGTAGACTGAGATGGAACTGTGCATTACAAGTAGGATCAGTAGAGAATAGCATGGGCATTCTTCGTGAGTTTGATGCAATCAACTACCTAAGGTATGCATCTTGGTATCTGGAGAGAATCAAGGTATTGGAAATCACACATCCCACATTGTACAACAAATTCTGCATGAGACATTTCGTTGAAAAGGATCGACCAGGAGTAGTATTTTCTGCTTTGGCAGGGGATATGAAGTTGGAACAATCCATGAATCGGTTCTCAAAGGGTCCTGGTGGTCATGTAGCTGTAGGAATGACTGGCAATATTGCTGCTGTGGCCAAGTTTGACCTTTTTTATTTCATGAAATCATTGCAATAACAAATCTTCTCCAAGTGCAGCCTCATGAATCATCTGGAAACATCAATACAACATGATCTTTCAGGCTGGAATGGATTGATATTTGATAGGAATGTGTAGAGGCTACTGGACTTTGTCAATGAACAAGGAAATCCATTCATCACTTCAGCATCAAAAGTACCACTTAACGATATTGTAACAAAGCAAACTGCAAATAACTCAGTTAAGGTAAGACTCCTGGAAGCATTGGAGAATGGAACAGCAGCTTACATCAATTTCCTGAACGAGAAGTATGTGATTAAGTCCAAAAAAAATCTACGAGACAATATCAAAGGTAAACTTGCCATCACCTGATACACAGTACCTTCCTAATAAAGCCAAGATCCAAATAAGCAAAGCTTCTGACAGCGAGAGAAACTGAATCAGCACAGAGAGATGTAGAGATTGCACTTCTGCATGCATGTCTCAAGATGAGGTGTATAGTCATGAACTTCTTACAGTAAGCCCACTTTTTGAATGGAGATATTACAACTAAACCTCAGAAAGCACAACTGATGACAGAACTGGAAAAAATCTAACTTTGGATGACTGTCAATATTCTCCAAACAACTCTCAACAAACACATGTTTTCACTGATTTCATGTCTAATGTATGCCAGCTTCCCCAAATATCTGTCTTTCCAAACTTTGGTGGTGTAATCAATGAAGTACTGATCAAAGCCAAGAAACTGTGTCCTAAGACAACAATGACCAACATCATACTTGACAGCTACATTGACTGTTCAACAAAGGATGGAGGGCGCAATCGTAGATCTAGGAGGGAAGGCTCTGTTGACCTGCCTGCTTTGAATGAATTGGTGGCCATTCTGCATCAACTAGAAAAGTTCTGGAATTCAAGTCTCAGCAAACAAAATCTACAACTATTTGCACGGCATGTATGAGAACGTGAACTGAGAGATGTTGTTCTTAGTGGAATGATAGTCAATGAGGAATTGGTATCAGCACGAATAAAAGTTTGTAACTCACCTGCTAGTGATCTACCAACCTTGAACAATTGGCAGGAGGAGGTTGATTGTCATACCATTCCTTATTTACAATGGGCAGTTAACCAGGAATGTAAAAAAGCCATAAAAATGTCCAATGATACTGGCACTGTTGTTCTACTGTTGCGGTATATCAGTGTGTTTAAAGATGGAGCTCTGGGTTCGGTTTGGAGCTTGCAAAAGGCGAAGAATGGCTCCACTTCACACCCTTCACCAAAAATTAGGAGATGAAACCTGTCGAGTTCTAATTAAAGTGCATGTATTGAAAGGAAATGATGCTCCCAGCAAGGTTGGGACAAAGCACTCTACTATAGTAAGCCAGCCACTACCAGACCTATCTAGATTTGGAGAATCACCTATTCTTTCTGAGACAGAACTTTATCTTATTGAGCAATATCTTGTGAGTGTGTGGGCTGGGACCACAAAGCAATGAACATCCACTTCATTTGATCAGCTGAGAGTAGAGCTGCATCAAAATTCTGTGATAGGCCTGAATGAGTTGCCACCAACATCAAGTGTTACACGGGGACATTTGAAAGGGGCCTTTTATGAGACACAAAATGCACTCACCTTGCTTGATGAGGAACCTTGTGCTCTCGAACCATGCAATTATTGTTGGAGGAATCAAGATGGAATTCTTCTTTTCCCCGGAAGTGTTTGAAATCACTCCCTGACTATATACTTACACTGTGTAGATTCAGTGGGTCATGAACTTCAATGCTCTGTTCATGCAAACATGCTGTTGTAATGTGTTTGAATTACTGTCACAAAAAGTCTCTCAAATTAAGTGCTTGAACATATGAAATACTCACTTTCATAATCTCTTAGCAGCCTCAATTTAAGGAATGTTTCCATGTTACATGATTCCATGATTTCGATGTATTGATGGCTCAATGGGGATATACTGTGATGCACATTATCATTTTACTTATGGAAAGTTGTCAGGTGGGATTATTTCTGTATTTATGGAATTGTTCAGTACAGATGCAAAATACATATATTTCTTATGAGTTTTGTTTTAATTACCAGGTAATTTACCGTATAATATAAAAAATAGTTTGAAAATCATTTGTACGTTTCAAAATGAGTCAGAATACATGACATTTCATTTCATCCATATGTGCTGGCCTGAATTAAAGTTAGTATATAATATCCCATTTCCGGCCGCCATCTTGAATGATCGCCCCTAACGGCCATTTGCCCCAGTTTTGGAAAAAGCGCCTGTCATTTTTTTTAACCTTAACCAATATATTTTCAATATCTGAAGTCGAAATTAGGGAACCTTGAAATGTATAGGGCTTAATGGCCAGGGCTAGGGAGTACTGGTAATTGAGGTCTTCAAGGGAGGACTGAGACTCCTGGGTGGCCCCCTACTGAGGCCCAGATGAAATTAGACACCTGGGAACAATTAAGAAATTGAGGATGAGATGGAACGAAATTCTCTAGATTAACCAAACCGAAGAATAAGCAAAAAAAAAAAAAAAAAAAAATAGGACCCACAAATTAAGGGGAAATTAATGTGTTCAAGGTATCTTAAGAGTATTGGTAAACTCACTTCATTACAGTTAAGATAAATGCCATCTTGCTGTGTATGCAATATTGCAAGATACTGTAATAACCTTCCGATCAAGATGTAATAATAATGATAATAAATGACACAGAAAGAGACTTTGGCAGTTTTCAAAAACGTTTCTGCAAAGCTCAGGACATTAATTTGCATACAGAGGAGATAAATCATTCCGAAACGTATTTAGTAGTTACTGAGATTTTTTTGCAAGTGGAACATTCAGGATCTTGATATCGAGGTTTTTATGTTTAATTTTTGCTGGTATTTATAATACTAAAAATACTTTGAATTGCTCAAATCTAGCCTGAAACCTCCTGTTGTTTCAGGACATCTTCAACATTAGATTCAAGAATACGAAATTTACCAAAGCTGATGATTGGAAAATCTTTAAAACAGACAAAAATATTAAGATTAAAAACATGGCAGAAAAATGTTTAAATTAAGAAAATGTCTTCTTTCCAGAAACGAATAACAAGTCAACAAGACACCTCAGAATGATTTCAATGAAGAAATCAGGATAAGAGATTAATTCTACAAAATTATTATAGTAATCATTCAGATGTCGAACCCTATTCTGAATGAACAAGCCCACCACAGGGGCCACTGACGTGAAATTCAAGAAGCTTCCAAGGAATATTACAGTGTTCATTAGAAAGAAGTAAGAGGAGGTAATGAGAGATACGGAAAGAAGAGATCTCACTTATCAGAAAAGGAAAATAAATGGATAAAAATATAAGTAAATTACTGAAGCTAAATTGTACCTTTTTAAGCTATGAATATAAAAAAGTTTCTAGGAAATTATGGTTATCGTTTTCAATGCTTGTTCAGATTACTTATCGGCGCTTCCCATCCAGTAAAATATATATGTGTCCACGTCACCTCAAGCCCAAATAGGTCTCAGGTCACAGCTCACTTCCGACAGAGGTCAATTCCCACCTTCGCTGACCTTCAGTGAACATTTCACCAAAAAGGTCTCGCCATTTCTCCAAACAGCTCAGGAAGAAAGAAGGAAGAGCCATTCGCTCAGCAATAAAGCGAATGGAAGTCCTCCTTAATGAAAGGTCCCAGATGCCTTCATAACAAGGCCGTAACTTCTTCTTCTTCTTCTTCTTCTTCTGCTGAGAACCAGAAGGGCATTTCTCGGGATGGCTCCAAAGAAGGCGATTGTCAACAGCTTCTTCTTCTTTATCCTCGGACTTCTTTTCACGGAAGGAGATGAAGTGAATATAAGAGAGGGAGAGAAAGACGAATAAGAAGTGTTTTTATTATTGTTATTATTATTATTATTATTATTATTATTATTATTATTATTATTATTACTATTCAACATTAAGCTGTTTACCACTAACACAGGATGGATCCCCCAAAAAAGATGGAGCAATGATCAAAATAGTGGATGAGCATCGCTCTCGCTCTCGCTCTCGCTCTCTCTCTCTCTCTCTCTCTACTCACACACATATATATATATATATATATATATATATATATATATATATATATATATATATATATATATGTGTGTGTGTGTGTGTGTGTGTGTGTGTGTGTGTGTGTGTGTGTGTGTGTGTATGTTTGTATTTAAAGAATTACGAAACGTTAAAAGCTTTCGTCCAACTTCTGTGGACATGGTCACTAAAATAAAGAGCAGCAAAGAACGGTGTCAGAAGAAGAGGATAAAAAAAGACAGAAAGAGAACAAGGCAATAAACAACGAGTAGTCAAAATAATGCTTTCCGTGATCCCTGTGTTACCATCAAATATGTTACTGAGAGCAACAAGCGCTTTTTCAACGATTCCGCTGATTCTTCTCTTTGAACTTTTTCAGGTTATTCCTTTCCCATTCTTTAGGTCAGTCGAATGTTCCAATTGGAATGTTCCTATTCCCAAGAATGTTTGGCGACTGGGCTATAAACATTCCCCACACGATAGAACTGTAAACATTCCCCACAAAGAAAGGCTGCAATATGCAACATTTATCATGACTGATGTAGGAACGATTTCATCATACGACATACAATGCTATCTCTCTCAAAAAGAAGTGATATATTACTGTTAAATTGTAATGCAATTTCCAATGAAAGACTCCAGAATCATTCTATTAAACTACTAAGATAAACAAACAAAGATTATTTTGCGTTAAATAATTCATAATATTCCAAAACATGAACACTTAATTTCACATAACACGAAATCATTTTTTTTTTTTCTGGTGACCTGAATATGCTTTCGCCATTATAAGTCATTTTGTGGAAACGCCGCCACAATATTTCAGTCCTACGCAATTAGATCTCCCTTACCTATTTCATTTTAATATATGATTATAATTACGCCTGCCTCTCCATTACATTTCCCCGGCATTTTTAACGTATCATTAACCTGAAACTCATTAACTCATTTGCAGTCTGGTTAATATGCACAAAACATTAACTTTCACTTTCACACTGAACCAGAATGCTAAGGAATTATGCTCTATGAGGATGGTTTATTATCCTATATTATAAATATATTTATATATATATATATATATATATATATATATATATATATATATATATATATATATATATATATATATATATATATATATATATATATATATATATATATATATATATATATATATATATATATATATATATATAATATATATAATATATATATTGTCAATACACGTGTGTGCTTGAGAATATTATAAAATCCACGTCAGGAGGCGAGTGAAAACCGGGACTTTAAACAACTACTTTCGTAGTTTATTCTACATTTTCAAGTTCAAACTGAATACAAAAGAAGTTGACAAAGCCTTATATACAAAAACAGAACTGGGGCGGGGTTACAGTTTGTTAATCTGGGCAGCATGTTCTTTAAACAAATAAGACAGGGACAAACGATCAAGGGATAATCCAGGGCAGAGATTAACATTTCTGGTGGATGTAGCTTCAATAAACACAGTCTCTAGCAGATTCCTTGTCCGATGGTCGTTGACCTTGTAGATTATCGATGACTTATACCAATTCATCGCATGGCCTGTCTAAAACCAATGATCCACACTGCCATTATTTGATAAGCCTCTTGAAATGGCATATTTGTGTTGGGAGCTTCTTACTTTTAGGCCTTTTGATGTTTGACCAATATAAATGTTATTACATTCTTTGCAAGGAATACTGTACACAAAGTTGTTTGAATTGAGCAGGTTATTCTTAATTAGTTTTTTCTCAAAATATTATTATATTTAAATACTGAGTTAATATCAATAGTTTTTAAAATGGGCACTGCAGAAATGAAATTAGGATTAAATGGTAAACGGAGAATATTCTTAAGCTCTTTGTTAACACTGGTTGGATGTAATATATCTTTTTTTGCTTTATTTTTACAAAGTTCTAAAAAATATGGCTGGTAACATAATGGGTCTCCTATTTTATCAATAATTTTAAACGCCTCTTCCAAAAATTCAGGACTACAAATTCTCAGAGCTCTAAGATACATACT
>NC_089755.1:52500-62500 GCF_040412425.1 Macrobrachium rosenbergii
TTACAGTTGCAATATTCCCTCTGGATTTTGGATGATGTTCCGTGGTTGAAATCTATCCACCCCTGACGTGAGACTCATAAATATTAATAACAAGCGATGGACAACAATAAATAACCCATTTATGACACCTGAAAGCGTTTCGCCGTCCACTGATCACTGGTATCAATTTTGTGCAAATAAATTACTTAAATAAACAGATGCTTTTTATATGTGGAGTTTTTGATTGATTTCATTTCATTCTGATTTCACGCAGGCCACGACAAACTCTCTTAGATGAATAGATGGGTTTTAGAATGATTTTATTCTCATTCGGAATATATTACAGTAATTTTTCAACCTTTTTAAACGAATTGTTTCCTGGGAAGTTGATAATTATTATAGGAGTTCTAGGTTTAAGGGAAAATGATTCAGTCTGAACTTTCTTTAGAGAATAAAATAAATAAACATTCAGTTTGTGAAACTGATCATTTATGTATCATTTTATATCGAATGGTCGTCAAATCTTTTTTACTTATTACAAATAAAGATTGGGCAAAAAAATCTATAGATAATTATTGGGTGTCATTGATTTATAGTTATGTTGTATATTCAAGGTTCAAAGAGACGATTTCAGGTTAATATTAATCGTACAAACATTTTTTTGTGGGAAACTTATCTGGGAGAATGTTTGAATTTCAGGTGCTTGGCAAAACTTGGTGATGCTCCCCCGAAATTCTTGAAGGTTCCATGAGTATCCTTCAATAATAATTCAATAATAATAATAATAATAATAATAATAATAATAATAATAATAATAATAATAATAATAAGTGAATTATATTTGAATATTATAGTTGTTGTAATTTTGTTTTTGCAAGTGGGCATCTTATGTACCTGTCTCTCATATTTTAAAAATAATAATAATAACAATAATAATAATAATAATAATAATAATAATAATAATAATAATAATAATAATAATAATAATTTTTTAAATAAATTCCCCAAAATAATAATAATAATTTATCCATTTGTAATAATAAAATAATAATAATAATAATAATAATAATAATAATAATAATAATAATAATAATAATAATAATAATAATAATAATAATAATAATAATAATAATAATAATAATAATAATAATAATATTCACACAAATTTTACATAAGTTCCTTTATCCATTTGAGTCCCCCAAAACTAGCAGAAATATCCGAAAATTGTCCATTCAATTTCAACCTACTTCAGTGAAAGCTTGTAATCTTATTTGTAATATTCTGGAATACTCTGAGGCGAGATAATATTATCACTCCCCCAATTCCTCGAATGTTTTAATTAGTTATCATGCAAAAGGGGAACTTACCATCAACGCTGTCCACCATCATTAGAATGAAATGGAGTCATAAATTCAATTCAGTTTCTTCCAGAACATGTAACGAGCACAGTTACTTAAGCCCGTGCATCTAATGAGAGAGAGAGAGAGAGAGAGAGAGAGAGAGAGAGAGAGAGAGAGAGAGAGAGAGAGAGAGAGAGAGTATGTCACCTGCATTAATGTATGATCCACATTCCTTATGAGAGAGAGAGAGAGAGAGAGAGAGAGAGAGAGAGAGAGAGAGAGAGAGAGAGAGAGAGAGAGAGAAATGATTATGCCCTACAAAAGCTATTCCCATCATAATAAGAGGTTTTAAAAATAAAATACTGGGAAGTATTTAAGAATTTTTGAATAAAATCGAACGAACGCCGAGATTTTCTGAGAGAGATAATTTGTCAATTTCCCCGAAAGTCAGGAAATAGCGAAAGCACCTGGAAGAAAGTAAAGAGAAAGTCTTCTGGCGAAAGTGAATCTCGCTTTCTACTTGAGACAATTTTTCTCACAGACTGATCAAGACAGTTCTAAATAAGCCCAAGCTCAATTGCTTACTTAACAGGGCACAGAAAATTTTAATTTTACTCACACTAACTTCAGGGCCTATATTTTAACACCCCGTAGGGGGATAGTGCCGTCGTTGTACCTTACGCGGTGCACTGCAGGCATTACTTATGCTATGTTCACACATTCACGTATCAAGGCACGCATGCCCACGCACGGCCACGAACGAGGCGGAGCCAGAAAGTACGTAAACACAACGCAAATACAACGTAAATGTACCGTAAGTACTGTGTAAATGTGGCAGCATGCGGCGCGACCGTTATGGACCACCTGGCCGTGCGCCGGAGGGCACGAACCTTTCGACCTGCTCAAAACCCTGCGTGGGTGGCCAGGTCAGCTGTCAGGTAGCGTGGCCTGACCCGCACAGCGTGGCGCCACCCGCGGGTTGACCACGCAGCTGCCATGCCCTTACCTGGGGGCCCACGCTGCCCCAGGGCACCGCGTGGCTGTCAGAATGGCGTGGGAGTAGACGCGGCAACGCTGCCACATCCCCCGCAACCGCGGAGATGTGGCAACGCTTTGACCTGGGATAAAAGGGACAGGCAGCGAGCTTCCAGGTCAGTGCTTCTCCGGCCAGCATCCTGTTGCTATCTCCATCAGCGCCTCCGTCTTCATCGCCCACTGCAGCCAAGATGCCCAAAGGACCCATGCTGAAGAGGACCAGGAAAGGGGCCCTGAGAACTCCAGGAGCCCTGGCAGCTGGAGTTGCCCCCTACGCAAAGCCTCCTGAAGCTGATGGTCCCCCTTCAGGCAGCGTGAGGCCGACGAGCTCGTGATGGAGAGCGAGCTAGAGGAGGAGGAAGAGGACCTTGCCCTCGTCTACGAGAGCGACCCCGCCGCCGCCACCGACGACAACGCCCACGAGGGGGATGCCGACAACGACACCGAAGGCACTCCTGAAGGAGATGGCCTAGATGGCCCTACAGGTCAGGGACGAAAGAAGAACCCGTCAGTGATCCTTTCGGAGGAAAACGAGAGGCTTGTTGGCAAGTGGCTGGAGACCGAGGCCGAGTTTATTTATAACAAGGGCCTCACAGCCTACAAGGACAAGGCCAAGGTGTGGAGGGCCTTCGAAGAGAAGGGCCAGTCACTTGTTCCTCCCATGAGCGGCCGTGAACTGAGGACATGGTTTAGTCCCTCAGGAGTCGTTTTGGGCGGCTTTTGGCAGGGAAGAGTGGCCAAGGGACAGGCAGACGGCTGACGGACTGGGAGAAATGGATTCTCAACACTTTCCACTTCCTGAAGCAGCATATTGTGCGTCAAAGGAAGCCAAAGGTGTTGGGACTTCCGATGGTATGTCTGTTTTAATGTGTTTCCATGCATAATTATTACTGAATATAACGTTATTACATAGTTTCCATGCATTCAATGTACATTTTTACCATGTTCTCATATATGTTGCTCCTCTTTTTACAGGCTGCCTGTGCTGCTGCCGCCCTCCCTGCCCAAGCTCTGGACCTGCCTGCTGCTCCTGTTTCTTCTCCTGCCCCGACACCGACGCCCACGCCCTCTCCGATTGATCCAGCAAGCACCAAGGCTCGGAAAAACCAAGTTTCCGAGCTGTTCGACGTCGCCTTCACGAGGGCACAGGCCCTCCGGGACGATATGCTGACCACTGTGCAGCCATCTCCTCGTAACCCCCGCGTCCTCTACTGGAGGAAGGTTTTTCAAGAGGTCGAGGATGAGTGCGCACAGGTGTCAGAGCAGCTGAGTCTGCAACTGAAAATGGAGGTGCTCGGTGCCATCCAAAGGTACATCCGTGCCACCAAAGAGGGCTCCACGGTGCCGTCGAGGGCCATGGTGACCCACACCATGGCAGTGACAGCAGAGTGTCAGGCACCTGCAGTTCCTGCCAGCCTGTCGGCATTGCAGCAGCAGCGGGCACTCACTGCACAGCAGCTGGCGCTCCTGCAAGCACAGTTGGTGACATCGACACCAAAGGAACTAAGCAACCTGTCGATTGACACCACCTTTTTAAATAATTTACAAAATTAATGTATATACTGTTGTTTTTCCTTTTGCTTGTATTTATGTGTATGTTTTTATTTTATATTAAATAAATATATTTTGCAATATCATGTCTAGCTCTATCCTCTGCTCAAATATCATGTATTCAATGAAGTAGCTATAATACAAGTACACAAATAAAGAAGGCAAAATGAACCCGAATACACTAACATTTCATTATTGACTTTGAAATAAGTTCAAAATACTTTATGTAACATATGTGCACAGAAGCAAAATGACAACAGGCCAAATATTAGCAAGTCATATAAAACGTCACAAATATCGGGGAGAAGGTACTTTCAAAAAGATAGAATTTTCATATCAGAATATCAACAATGTAAATGCTAAGAGCACGTACTTTCAAGAACATAGAATTATCACATCAGAATAGAAACAATGTTAAGAGAAGGTACTTTCAAAAATGATAGAATTATCATATCAGAATAGAAACAATGTTAAGAGAAGGTACTTTCAAAATGATAGAATTATCATATCAGAATAGATTCCATGTTAAGAAATTATTAAAAGGGCAAAATAACTACATCTTCTTTCTTTTATTTATATGTATGTTTGTTTCATATTGATTAAACATACATTTGCAATGTCATGTCCCGCTCTATCCTCTTCCAATTACCAAGTATTGATGAGAGTAATATATCATGGATTTGAGCAATATCTTTTATTAAATCAACTAAAACAAACAGAAGTACACAAATGCACAGGGCAAAATAATCCTAAATTGATACATTATTGAATTTTAAATAAGTCCAAAATAAATGCAGGAACAGACATTTAAGTCATTACAACAATCAGGTATGCAGGAGAGTAACTAAATCATGTTCTCCTGCCAGTGCACGGAGCCCTCAGCCGATGAAAAGTATTCCTTCAGCATGTTACGCTGTTCCTTTGCATCCCTCGTTGCAGTGTTGCCGGTCACGGTTGGAAGGGCTGCTCCTAAGGACGGGTCACTCCTTCAGCTACCAGGGATGACAGCATGTGTGACAGGGTGCTCCTGATCTCCTTCTTGTCTTCGTGCATTTCTTCCTGTGATCATATTGTGCAGAACACATGCTGACATCACTAATGGCTCTATATGGTCAGGCTTCAAGCATAATGCAGTGTGGAATACTCGGAATCTATTTGCCAGAATCCCAAAGGCGTTCTCCACCGTCCTGTGTGCCCTACTTAACCTGTAGTTGTAAATCCGTTCCTCCTTGCTAAGTCCTCTTTTGGGGTAGGGCTTCATAAGGTAATTCCTCAGGAGGAAGGCATCATCGCCAACTAGGAAGTAGGGCACAGGGGATCCATTAGGTTGACCTGGCAGGGCATCCGGTTGGGGAAGATTTGCTTCCTCTTGCAACAGCATTTCTGCCAGTTGGGTCTGGGCAAATACACCACCGTCTGACTCTGACCCAATGGCACCCACGTCGACGTATAGGAACTTGTATGAAGCATCAGCAACTGCAAGTAATACCATGGAGTAGAACTTCTTGTAGTTGAAGTAATGCATACCGCCCTTGGGAGGGTTATGGAGCCTAATGTGCTTCCCATCTATAGCTCCAATTACGTGCGGGAAGTTCCACCGTTCCTCAAAACCCCGTGCAACCTCCTGCCACGGTTCAGGTGTTTGTGGCATCTGCAGTTCCTCATCCCCGAAGGCAGCAACAATGGCCCTGCAGGTCTCTGGTACGATGTGACTAATGGTGTTGTGGGCTACCCGGAACGAATATTGCAGACTCTTGTATGAATCACCTGTAGCGAGGAAGCGTAGGGTGATAGCAACACGTAGGCCTGGCTCAATGGGTTTCCTCCAGAATGTCACTTTCTTCTGAATGTAGGGTGTGACCCGTTCAACAATTTCATTGAAGAGGTCCTTGTCAATCCGGGTAAAATTTCTGTACAGGTCTGGGGCTTCGGTTGACAACTTCTCCATCAGGTTGTCAAAATGACCTTGCTCCATCCTTTTCTGCAGGTACGGCCACGCCCACACCCTCCTTGGCCGCCTTTTTTTCTGCTCTATGTGCTTTGCAGCAATCATTGCAAGCTCCAGCAATAACATGACGTACACATACTCAATGACATATGGCAACATTTCTGTTCTTTCCCTACTTGCTATAGCTATAAGTTGACGCATTTCAGCTATGTTGTCCATGTTGCTTCAGCACGTTGGTAGTATGTCTTGACGCTGTGGTATTACGGCATTGACTAGCCTCACATGTGCAGCTGCCGGCCCTTATATAGCTGGGGTTTAACCCCCGCAGTACGTGGGGCCAACGTGACGTTTGCGTAACTCAGTTACGCAGAATGTAACACATACGGTATACGTACGTTGGTGTTACGTGCTCTGCCACGCACTACTTCTGCCTGCGCCGCCGCTTGTTGGTCAGCGTCACGTCACCCTTACGCAGTGCGTACATTTGTGGAGCACTATAATACGCATGCATCATGCACATCGTCCCGTGACATGTATCCAGTTGGGCGGGGCTTATTTTCTTGCGTATGCGCAAGTTTCACAAATTCCGGCTGTGAGTGCGCATGCGTGACTTGATACGTGAATGTGTGAACTTAGCATTAAGGTTCTTTGCAGCATCCCTTCGGCCCCTAGCTGCAACCCTTTTCATTCCTTTGACTGCGCCTCCGTTCGTGTTCTCAGAAATGAATTTTAGAAATAAGGATTAAGAAAAGGAGTCTGCTCTCAAGAAATGCCATGTTCAATAATATGAAGGATTTTTATGGAACTTCTGTCCCGAGAACACATTAGTTTCGCCGCCACTTGGCGCTGAATTACTCTCATTTGAATTTAATGTTGGAATAATGAGGTTTGGTAAAAGCCAGTAATGAGAGGATGGGCAGGTTTGGGAGGGAATGGGCGGTGGTGGAGAGGGAAAGAAGGGGAGTGAGATAAAACCTTATTCTTGAATCAAGATCTTGAAGATTATATCTTTCTATCTATCTATCTTTTATCTATATATACATATACACATATATTATACATACACACACACATGTGTATGTATATATATATATATATATATATATATATATATATATATATATATATATATATATATATATATATATATATATATATATATATATATATTGTTAGGAACAATTGTTTGTCGATTGTTCCCTTAGTGGATTGTTGCCTCCTTTGTTTTTGTTTGTTTTTAATTACTGGCGAGTTGACGTCTATTGGATGGCGTCAAACTTCGTCAGTCAGGTTCTGGAGGGCGAAACGACTGGTGGTCCAGGGCAGCAGCGAGTCTAGTTGGGGTAGCAGCATCAGGTATTCGTACCTGAGGATCAGTCATGGCAGCAGAGCAGCAGTGGAGAGTTTTTGAGGACGAGATGGTTGCCGTGTCGGCTCTGTTATGGTCGTCGTTATCGAAGGAGGACGTCAGTAATGCCATAGGGACGAGGCGGTTGTTGTATCGGCTCTGTCTTGATCGTCCGGCATTGGACTGTGGTCCTCATTGTTTGAGGAAGTGTTCCTGTTTGCTTTGTGCATCAGTGTTATGCTGCTCTGCTGTTGATTTAATTGTATTATGCTACCTGTCCTTTTTTACTGTTGATTGCTTATTATTATTATGCTGATTATTTCGAGTTTGTTATTAATTGTTATTATGCTCCCCACTGTCATTTATTATACTTTTCATGTATTGCGGTTACTACTGTATGCTGCTTTAGTGCTGTTTTGAGCCGTCTATTTTTGCTCCTTAATTGTGTGATATGACTATGAACTTACAGTATTTAAAAGTTTTGATTCATTTGACTTGTTTTTTTTTTAATGTTATGTATGTTAATCACTGTTTCGTGTGTTTTCGCCACCCAGAACCTTGACTCACTGTAAATATGTAAATAACTGATTTGTAATAAACTAATATTAAGGTAACCTTTTTTGTATTTGTTCTGCTCCTCCCTCCATTGTTTGTCACCTCTCGTCAGTCATTACAGCCCAATTGCTTGTTTCGTTTAGAACCTGTTGATCTCGAGAGGCGAGATCGTATATATGCATGCATACATACATACACGCTGATTTGTTCTTCATTTTCATCAAACGAATAAAGATATTCATCGTTTTATAGCGCAAAGAAAGCCTAAGATCGCAGCCTCTTCAAGATAGCAGTCTCAAGTGTTCTTTTTCCAAGAGAGCCTCGCATTTGTTCCCAGAATTTCTTAGCCTCCGAAATTGCAATATTTCCTCAGCTTCTATCACAGGTATTATACCAGTAATTCATAAATGAAAATGACTTAACAAACATTGTACGAATTCTTTTGGCCAAAATTAATTTTTGACCATATTTCTTATATTTCAGTTACGACAAACAAGTTTCTCTCATTTCATCAAAATTATTTTCTTTGTGAATTCTGGAACGAACACACCAAAATAAATAGATTATCATAATCAAATGATAATAAATCCCTTCACCAAATGATGTGGAAACCACATTTCTCGCCCAAGAGATTCAAATTCTCTCTCTGTGTCTAAACCCGAAAGATCTTTAAAGGTTCCTCCTGAGCAAATCCTTCAGGAGGAAGGTCAGGCATGGCGGAGGCATTACTTATGACTCCGACTGTACTTGAGACAAGAGTAATGATCACTACTTATGGGAAGTTGAAGTCGAGACAAGTCTACCAGACGAACGCAGTCTCTGATGGCCTTTTTTTGAGTCACTTTGGTAGTCAGTCAGCCTAGTCTCGCACGTGGAGGAACCTAGTCAACCAGTGGTGGACTAGCCTCAAACAGGCTCCACGAAATCTCATGTTGTTGCGTCTAACAAGCGTAAAAGACACGGGCAACATCAGGCAACTTCCAGAGAGAGAGAGAGAGAGAGAGAGAGTTTCTGACTTCTTGACATTGACTAAGAAAACCAGACTACCGAGATAAGACCTTCCCTTATAATTATGATTTACGCGTCCCGCAGAGAGAGAGAGAGAGAGAGAGAGAGAGAGAGAGAGAGAGAGAGAGAGAGAGAGATAAACCTGTCAAGAAGCCACGTTGACAAAATCAAAACGATGGTTCAGATACCGTACAGACACTTAGCAGTTTTACTTGAATTCCTAAACTTATTCCTTGTTGAAAGAGAATTCCTGTTTAGTCCAGATTCCTGATTCCGTAAACGACGGAATAAGGAAGAAGAATAAACGAGAATAAAAGTGCATCGATTTTCTTTAACTCCTTCATAAATCATCCTTTATCACCCTTTTAAGAAACACTTTTGTTTCCTCCTTTATTGTAAAAGGAAGCTCCATTTACGCGGAAGATGAAGAGGCAGGAAAATGTCCTGTGAAAAACTACTTCCATTTTGCTATCTCTAACTGCCAAGACATTTTACCGAATGATATGTAGTTAAATTCAGCTTTAATTCCAGCATTTATGTCTATAAGAAACTTATTCTCTTTCCAATAAATTCCCTGTAGTAATAATTTATTAACGTTAGCAAATAAGATGAAGCTTTAACATGGCTCACAAAATAATACTGATTAATATAAATCAACTGTCACCGTGACTATTGTATAATGTATAATATTCTCTTTGATGGATTCAAAAGTGTTCATGTAAAACAGAAAATTATGTTTTCATTTCAGTGTGATTCAACTACCGACTTTTATAATTTTACTGAATGTGACTAACTATATATATATATATATATATATATATATATATATATATATATATATATATATATATATATATATATATATATATATATATATATATATATATACAGTATATGTCATGTTTTCTAAAATATTAATGTTCTGAAAAGCCAGCTGAAACAACACATTACTTTGGATTGAGTTCACTGAAAAAGCTACAGTCAGATTAGGAATCATCATTTTCTAGTCTGATGATTCTGATTCGTTCCTTGATTAGAAAATGTCAATGATTAGAGCATTCCTGTGACTTTAGTTTCAGTTTACCAGGATGCTGCATCAGGTTTCCTGAGAACAAAAGTGCCATCTTTACTAAAATGTATGAGATCATTCTCGGTTAAAAATCTCCTGAAAACTGATCTCCTTCCTCAGGTTTCAGGGACATTTTGGCCCAAGAGAACTCTTCTGTGTATAGATAA
>NC_089755.1:67500-72500 GCF_040412425.1 Macrobrachium rosenbergii
TTATTATTATTATTAACACTAAAAGCTTATTAACTTGATTATAAAGTCTTCATTAACTCGAAACGTTTGTATGCGAAAGAAAGACGAGCAGAGCGACGATGTTAACCGATAAATCAGCCAAACTCCGAGTGACAAAGAATAATTCTGGTTGATATACTCGTATTTTACCTCAGTGAATTATCTAATCTCTTCTACAGTAAAACCTTCATTCATTTTCAAATAAGTTATTTCAACAAATGCTTCTGTTCCTCTTTATTCTGTTATTAATCTCAAAGAAATTTGTGTTTAGAAGTAATAATTCTTCTTTTCCTACAGGTTTTTTAAGCCTTGTAAACTCTGGGAATCTTTCCTTTCCTCCGTGTTTTAAGATGACCACGTGATTCTGATTTCGTCTTTCAATAAATCTTTTGTGATGTCAGCAAATTGACAAAATTGGTTTTTTTAAGACAACCCGTCACTGAGAATTTAAAATAAGTAATTTTCCTTGATTTCTCTGCTTCTCTGCTATGTGAATTAAACCAGAGATTTTTTTTTTCAAATGAAAACAAATGAAAAGCTATTTTGGTAGAAATCCCATAATTACGTCAAATGTAAATTTATTGAAAGATTTAACTTGAGGGACGATAACAAAAACAAAAAAAAATATTTTGAGAATCATTTCCTTGCTTTGCTGACTTCTTAATTTTTTCCTTTCGCTCAGTGAGCCTGGAATTCTTCTCGACCTCTGAGACGAAATTCCGTGAAATAAAAGAGCTCAAAACAGGATCCTGTAGAACCCCGGGGGTCCATAAGCGGTGGTTTCCCGAAAGAAGGATTTGTTTCCTTTCAGGATTTGCTCTCATTAAAACAGGAGGAATTCGACTCTAACCCAGAATAAAACAAGACGAATATCTCACACTTATCTCTCTCTCTCTAAACTCTCTCTCTCTCTCTCTCTCTCTCATTCTGTTTGTCTGTCCCCCACTCTCTCTCCCCCCCCTCTCTCTCTCTCTCTCTCTCTCTCTCTCTCATTCTGTCTGTCTGTGCCCCACTCTCTCTCTCTCTCTCTCTCTCTCTCTCTCTCTCTCTCTCTCTCTGTCTACCCCATTCTCTCTCTCTCTCTCATTCTGTCTGTCTGTCTTACCCCCTCTCTCTCTCATTCTGTCTGTCTGTCTGTCTCTCTCTCTCTCTCTCTCTCTCTCTCTCTCTCTCTCTCTCTCTCTCTCTCTCTCACGCAATAAAGATTGTAAAGGAAGCACGATGCAATTAACATAATGTATATATATATATATATACATATATATATATATATATATATATATATATATATATATATATATATATATATATATGATTATTATCACTTTGTACGTGATTCATTTATCACACATTACCACAGGTGAAAAATAAGAAACGGGGTGTAGGTCCTGACCGGTTTCGACTTTATTTCAAGCCATTGACGAAGGACTGATACAGAGTGTGAGAAGTCACAAATATATATACTACAAGAACAGTACTAACGAACATACACAACCGTTAGAGGTTCCATATACCCACTCTGGCCGGTGTCGAGGTAGGAGTGGCCTTTAAAACTCATTTGGCTAAAAATCACAATAGACTCTCAGGGACATTGCTGATAAACAAACCATACCCACCTCAGATCCACACCTGACAGGTGTCATGGAGGCAGAGTTTGGAAACTCATTAACCTTACTACCTCGTACTGTGTTTACAAATATGATAATCCTATTTTCATATATCTCTACTGCCTACCTTAAAGTTTAAACAATTTACAAATTTCTTTTGATATTAAAGGATCAAGTTTATACATCCCTTGACTGATATTCATATTATGGTTGTAACTTTCTTTTTTATGAAGCTAGATTCAATGATGTTCCTTTCAGTGCATTATTAGAATATACAATCCTTTTGCCCCTTCCCAGTTGATAGCATGATTGTTCTCACTAACATGTACAAATATACCACTGTTCCTTGTGCATATCTCACACATTTCTTATGTTGTTCAATTCTTTTTTCCAGTGCTTTCCCGGTTTGGCCAATATAAAAGTTGTCACAAGACTTACACGGAATTTTATATACACACCCTTTAATATTGTCTGGGGAGTTCTTGATAAGTACATTTTTCATTGTTGTATTGTTCTTAAATGCGACATTAACACCAAAATTCTGGCGGAAGGAACAGTGTAGAAATAACTAAAGGACTGTGTAATTTGGAAAAATATAGTGATTTAACGAATGAAGAAGTGAACATGGTTAAGGGAGTGATTTATGGAAGTATGAAAAAATCAGACACCACAAACGTCCCCAAAAGATTTATGGTTGCTATTAATGAACTGAAAAAGATAAAATATACACATGACAAAAGCAGATAAATCAGGCGCCCTTGTAATTTTAAATAAAAGTGAATATATAGAAAAATGCAAAATCTTTTAGGTGATGATAACACATAAAAGAATTAAATAAGAACCCGATAGACAATGTGAATAGTGGTTTCAATAAGAAAGTGAAAAACCTGTTAAAAGGTAACGAAAGCCTTATAAAGAAGTTGTGTGTGACCTCTCCATCGCTACCATACATGTATGGTACAATAAAAACTCACAAAGCAAACTTTCCTGCCAGGCCAATTATCAGTTCAGTTGGTTCCATCATACAAGCTAGCGAAGTACTTAGTAGATATTCTCAACCCATTAGTAGGTACCATCTCAAATGCAAATATCAAGAATAATGTGGACCTGATAAATAAACTAAATAGTGTAGAGATTAATAGTGAATCCAGGCTTGTAAGTTTTGATGTTGTATCACTATTCACAAAGGTGCCAATAGATGATCTGATGGCGTTTTTATCTGAATTGTTAGAGAACACACAGCTGGATATCCCATTTTCTAAAAGTACTTTAATTGAACTGATTAAATTATGTGTAAAAGATTGTAAATTTGAATTTAATGGTAAATTTTACTCACAAAATTTTGGTATGGCAATGGGAAACCCTCTATCCCCAGTGTTAAGTAACTTATATATGGAATTTTTGAAAAGAAGATATTAAACAACATAATCCCACGTAATGTAACATGGTTTAGGTATGTTGACGACATAATTTGTGTATGGCCAGGAACCAAGATGTAAAAAACTTTTTTGCTAAGTTAAATCAATTAGTACCATCAATTAAATTCACGATGGAAATGGAAAATGATGGGTGCTTACTGTTTCTGGATGTCCTCATGTCACGAAGAAATAGTAGTGGGTTTAAATATAGTGTGTATAGAAAACCCACTAACATTTCTTCCTATGTGCATTTCTATTCTGGACAAAGCAATAAGGTTAAAAAGTCAGTGTTTTCATCTATGTTTTTAAGAGCATTACGGGTATGTAGCCCTGAATATATTGATGATGAAATAGATAAGATTAGGAATGCAGGCAAAAATTGAAATATCCTGATAGTGTATTAAACAGTGCATATGAAGCGGCAAAAAGACTTTTGTATCAAAACCAGAAAGAACCTTACAACACAAAAAATTTGCTTGTTCTGCCTTATAATAATAGTATGAAAGATATCCCTCATCTACTTAAGAATTTTGGTGTTAATGTCGCATTTAAGAACAATACAACAATGAAAAATGTACTTATCAAGAACTCCCCAGACAATATTAAAGGGTGTGTATATAAAATTCCGTGTAAGTCTTGTGACAACTTTTATATTGGCCAAACCGGGAAAGCACTGGAAAAAAGAATTGAACAACATAAGAAATGTGTGAGATATGCACAAGGAACAGTGGTATATTTGTACATGTTAGTGAGAACAATCATGCTATCAACTGGGAAGGGGCAAAAAGGATTGTATATTCTAATAATGCACTGGAAAGGAACATCATTGAATCTAGCTTCATAAAAGAAAGTTACAACCATAATATGAATATCAGTCAAGGGATGTATAAACTTGATCCTTTAATATCAAAAGAAATTTGTAAATTGTTTAAACTTTAAGGTAGGCAGTAGAGATATATGAAAATAGGATTATCATATTTGTAAACACAGTACGAGGGTAGTAAGGTTAATGAGTTTCCAAACTCCTCCATGACACCTGTCAGGTGTGGATCTGAGGTGGGGTATGGTTTGTTTATCAGCAATGTCCCTGAGAGTCTATTGTGATTTTTAGCCAAATGAGTTTTAAAGGCCACTCCTACCTCGACACCGGCCAGAGTGGGTATATGGAACCTCTAACGGTTGTGTATGTTCGTTAGTACTGTTCTTGTAGTATATATATTTGTGACTTCTCACACTCTGTATCAGTCCTTCGTCAATGGCTTGGAAATAAAGTCGAAACCGGTCAGACCTACACCCTGTTTCTTATTTTTCACCTGTGGTAATGTGTGATATATATATATATATATATATATATATATATATATATATATATATATATATATATATATATATATATATATATATATATATATATATATATATATATATATATATATATATGACACACAGAACTAAACTGGTCAGATAATCTTGTAAAGGGAAAAAGGCTGATATAGAAAGTATAACTGTTGTTTGTGGAGTCACGGTGGGTGGACGTAAATTCAGGCAGAAGACGAACAATTAAAAGTGGGGGAGAAAAATGCAAACCTTAAAAATAAAAGGGCGCATAACAAAGAGATGGAAATTGCTTAAATAATCTAGTATTTTGTGAAATATAACAAAAATGCCATGTTTTTTATTCTAGACCGCCTGTACACTTTAAATGTTCTCTAAATTAAGAAAAAGACCGGTTCTAAACCCTTCAGGATATTTTAAAGGACAATAGTCGATGTTCTTTTAGGTCAAAGGACTCTTCATCAAGAATATATCTAAATTCATGCTTTGTAATTACAATCTAAATGCAGCATTTTTATAGTATTACCTAGAACAAAGAACAAAAATACAACTGAAAATCATATATAGAGATCGTGCTCGAGTATTATTAGTATTATTATTATTATTATTCAGAAGATGAAGC
>NC_089755.1:77500-112500 GCF_040412425.1 Macrobrachium rosenbergii
AAAATGATTGGGAAAAGTCTTCATAGAAGTTAAGGCGAAAAATCTCTTTAAGGAGACACCACACGATGTCGTTCTTCGCTTCAAAAGAATATGACAAACTCCTCTGCCTTTTTTATCTCTTATTTAGTTACCTTCCTGTGGAGGTTCTTACAAGTTGCAGACTTAAGGAAGCTGAGGGAGTCTTGGTAAAACATTAAAAGCTAAAGCTTTTATCAGAAAATTCTAGTCTTTTATATAGGATTTATTTCTTGGAAAATTGTTTCGACAGTTCAAATTCTACAGTGTGCAAATTTTTACTACTTGGATATGGTGAGCTTTCTTCAATTCGATGTCTTTATTGTGAAAGTGAATATGCAAACTAGTCGATAATAAATATATTTATGGAAATCCCACTCTCTATTAGCTTATAATTAAGAAAAAACATGTAAACACCAGCACCGTCACTCCAAAAATCCTCATAGCCAGAAAACAAGTGGAGATTTCTGAAAGCTCTCCCGTGAGAGCCTTAATACATGACGCAATGTCTCCCAAAAAATAGATAAAGTTGATCAAAAAATATTTTAACACGACAGTTTCTGGGACACAAAGGAGGAAACCTCTTGTGATTAAAAGAATAGTCCAGTGGGACGAGAGTAGATTATTCAGAAAATCTTGATAACTCACTTTTCATTATTTATTTATTATTCATCTACAGGAGATCTTTGTGGAATATGGCTTCTTTAATGGATGCTGATCGGAATTAAGAGTTAAAAATGGATATCATGATTTTCTCAGTGATATTTAGTATAAGACAAAGGAGTAGGCGCAATTACCTCTTTTGCCTCTTGAATAATTTACATATATATATAATATATATAAGGACCAAGGGCAGAGGAAGACGTCCATAATAACGGCATAACTTTATTTGTGCTTACGTTTCAAGACATCTGTCTCATTATCAAAGCTGGAATAAGTAAAATATAAATATAAAATCAGACTCATACTTAAAATTACAATCAAAATATAAAAAGTTATACAAAGAAAGACAAAATTAAGAAGACCGTTACCGTTTGTACGGAGTATAAAGTAGAGTGACATAAACAAAGAATTCCAGGCCAGGTAAACTCACGTCAGGTACAGAGTTGTTGAGGTAGTTTAGTTGTTCAATCTTGGTACTAGTAGTTTAATAAAAAGAGATTCAAAGATAGGAAGAAGAACTGGGGACTTTGAAAGTATTTTAAAATTTCTATAATCAATTTCTGTTTTACATCTTTTGGCGTGTTCTCAATATTTGAGAACTCTGGATTAGATAATTTGACTCCAGTTCTGTAACTGACCCCTAAGACAATCAATTCGCACTTTCAGTAGGCGGCGTGAGGCGCCCACGTATTTCCCTGACTACATCAGGGGCAAGCAAATAAATAGACGATGCTTGATGTCATAAGAGGGCTAATTTTTGTCTTTATGAATAACGATTTGATATTAAGAAAGGGATCGAATCAATTTACAGTGTCGGCAGGTGCATACTGTTGAATTAGGTTATTCAAAGTGTTGTAAAAGATTATCGTGGATCATAGGAGACTGGCGAAAATGTCATCTTAGAACTGTAGGTAATTTAGGTATATACTATCATTCAGAAATTTGTTATTTAAATAGGTATAAAAAAGTGCTGGAAGGGTAACATTGTTGTCTCTGAAAGTATTTAACATAAAAAAGTTATTTTCATTATTAAAACCAAACCAACTGGAAGTTATATTAAAGCTCTGTGGAAGACAGTAGCCAAGGAGTTAATTTAAAGTTAAACAGCAATGGCTATAAAAATTCAAACCTAGACCGGAGAGAGTCTTTCCTAAATTTTGAATTAAAACAATCGTTTTCTCAGTAACTAAAACATCCAGAAAGGGTAATTTATTATCATTTTCATGCTCAATCGTGAACCTATTACATGGATTGTGTTAAGATACTGGAGAAACATTTCAGCCCTTTCTTTGTCTTCTAAAAGTACAAAAGTGTCATCTCACATATCTACAATAGAAAAGGAAGGAAGGCCAGAGGGCACCGTCCAGCAATTGCTCCTCTAGTGAACACATAAAAAATATTGGCAAATGTCGGGCCAAGTGGAGACCCCATCGCCATTCCTTCTACTTGACAGTATGAAACTCCATTAAAATGAAGGCAGTGTCCTGCACTGCCTTCATTTTGCCAATATTTTTATGTGTTCACTAGAGGAGCAATTGCTGGACAATTGCCCTCTGGCCTTCCTTCCCCTTTTCTATTGTAGATATGTAGATGACACTTTTGTACTTTTTAGAGACAAAGAAAGGGCTGAAATGTTTCTCCAGTATGCTAACACAGCATCCAAATATTAGGTTCACGATTGAGCATGAAAATGATAATAAATTACCCTTTCTGGATGTTTTAGTTACTCGAGAAAACGATTGTTTTAATTCATCAGTATTTAGGAAAAAGACTTTCTCCGGTCTAGGTTTGAATTTTTATAGCCATTGCTGTTTTAACTTTTAAATTAAACTCCTTGCTTACTGTCTTCCACAGAGCTTTTAATATAACTTCCAGTTGGTTTGGTTTTAATAATGAAATAACTTTTTTATACAAATACTTTCGAGACAATTGTTACCCTTCCAGACTTTTTTATACCTATTTAAATAAATTTCTGAATGATAAGTATATACCTAAATTACAAATACCTACAGTTCCTAAGATGACATTTTTCGCCAGTCTCCCTATGATCCACGATAAGTCTTTTTACAACACTTTGAATAACCTAATTCAACAGTATGCACCTGCCATTAATTGTAAATTGATTCCGGTCAATCCTCTTAATATCAAATCGTTATTCCAGTACAAAGACAAAATTAGCCCTCTTATGACATCAAGCATCGTCTATTTATTTGCTTGCCCCCGATGTAGTCAGGGAATACGTGGGCGCCTCTACGCCGCCTACTGAAAGTGAATTGATTGTCATAGGGGGTCAGTTACAGAACTGGAGTCAAATTATCTAATCCAGAGTTCTCAAATATTCGAGAACACGCCAAAAGATGTAAAACAGAAATTGATTATAGAAATTTTAAAATACTTTCCAAAGTCCCCAGTTCTTTTCTTCCTATCTTTGAATCTCTTTATTAAACTACTAGTACCAAAGATTGAACAACCAAACTACCTCAACAACTCTGTACCTGACGTGAGTTTACCCTGGTCTGAATTCTTTGTTTATGTCACTTACTTTTATACTCCGTACAAAACGGTAACGGTCTTCTTAATTTTGTCTTTCTTTTGTATAACTTTTTATATTTTGATTGTAATTTTAAGTATGAGTCTGATTTTATATTTATATTTTACTTATTCCAGCTTTGATAATGAGACAGATGTCTTGAAACGTAAGCACAAATAAAGTTATGCCGTTATTATGGACGTCTTCCTCTGCCCTTGGTCCTGTTTGCCTCCCGGTTGATAGCAGCCACCTGTATACCCTCTCAGCTAATATATATAATATATATATATATATATATATATATATATATATATATACAATATATATAATATATATAATATATATATATATATATATATATATATATATATATATACAATATATATAATATATATATTATATAGATATATATATATATATATATATATATATATATATATATATATATATATATATATATATATATATATATATATATAACCTATTTAGACATTCGCCTCTCCAGCCCGTTAGCTAGGAAGTCAAATTTCATGGCGGCTGGGGGGGAGCCCCACTAAGGGGAACAGAATTTAGGCATCCTACCCCAATATCATATGATACTGGGGCACAGAAAGCTGTTAGGACACAAGGACAGGTCATGATAGTAAATGGGCCACTAGGCTGACCCTTAATTAGTCTTAACTAAAAGACCTCTTCCCTTGACCTTTGTGCTGGTTATTATTTGCTTCTTCAGATGTACTTCTGTCCTGTGCTCGCCACAAGAATCAAGGATGACGCCGTGACCTGACTCACTCACTCCCGAAGTGGAAGGTCGCTTCACTCTTTAACTGCACTAAGTCTTGTGCTTTTCTGCCCTCCCCCAACTGGCCACATGTCGGAACTTAAAAGAGGTAGCCCTGAACCCATCTTCTGCAAGCGAGCTCCACGCACAGATGCAATAAGAATCCTGTTTTCTGGCTCCCTCGTGTTCTGCCCTGCCCTTGTAAGAACAACTGCCTTAGAAGGCTTAATTCATCTTGCCATGTGCAACACTTCTGCAGTCGACAGTCTATAAGGACCATGTGTTATGTCCCTCAAGCGTTAAAAAGCTGTGCTAATGTAAAATAATTTTATCAGCTAGTCTGAAATATTTTATAGGATTCGTGTCAAACTCTTTGTAGGGACCTGTAGCCTCTCAGATTTATTTATTTGCTAGCTGTAGTTACCCTTTTTTTATGGCACTGCATGTGCCTGATTACTGAACTGCCAGCCTGTCCATATTTCTAGTTGCAAACCTGTAAATAAAAATTAATTTAATCTAACCAACTGGTTTGAAAGGCGACCTTCCCATTTCCTTTGGAATAGATGTAATTTCAAGGTAAGTCATATTATTAGTTAATTTACTGCTTATGTTCTCAGATGTAGGTGTTGGCCCCTAAGGCAAATTACATTAAAAATTCAATTTAACTCTTCCAACCGAGCCAGAACATAACAGTGACCATCTCGTCAGGTTTCTAGTCCCTAATATACAATTAGCTTCGCTATTACTGACTAGGAAGGAGATGAAACTGAAGAATAAAGTAATTTGATTCCATTATTCTTAAGGCAAAAGATAAAAGGAGACAGAACTGAAGCTAAATATAACAAGGTACATTATTACAATTATTATAATGTTAAGAATACTTCCCCACTTGAAAACATTAACGCTGAGGGCCGCTGTTAGCAGTTTTATTAAAACGTCATGATCTATGTCGTAGCGTATAGACTCCTCCATATTCTTTTTTATTATTTCTTCGTCGTCTTTACTGGTACGTTAGTGAACAGGGAAGTTATATCCAAACTTGCAAATTTGCAGTCTTTTACGTTAATTTTGGATGATTCGTCTATCACGTTCATGTTGTTTTAAATGCCCTTCGGATTACCAAGGTTTCACCCATTTTCCCATTATGTTGGACAGAAATTTCTCCAGCCTCCTCTGGTGGTGATCTTGTCGATGCCACGATCGGTCTTAGCGGGCACCTCTTCCTTGTGGATCTTAGGGTTACTATGGCAACATATGGAATCTCTGACTTTCCACTGATTTTACTCTATGTTCTAATTCTTTTCTTGGTTTTCTGTGGATTTTTGTCACGCTTCCTTACTTTTGTTAAAATTGCACTGTACCCCCTAATGTCCGGTTTTTTGTTGCAAGCCTCATATGTGTTTTCATCGTTTAGCAGTTGTTCTAACTTATTCTCGTATTCTACGGCATCCATTACTACAACCGCCCCTTTGTCTGCCTTACAAATCTTTATGTCCTTGTATTTTCCTAATCTATCAAGGGCCTTACGTAACCCTCTCCGAAACACGAATCTGTTCGACCTAATCCTCGCCCACATGGCTCCTGCAAAAAGCTGCTTCATCCCCATTTTTGTTCTTATCTAGTTCCTTTAAGCTTCTACACATTTCCTGATGAAATCTTGACTTTCGTCTTCTCATGCGTATCTAAGGCTTACATCCTAACACTAGCACTTCATCCCTACTTAGGAATCTCTTGGAAATTTTCTTGACTAAATCAAACTTCCCTTTTTTTACCCACCCCGACCTATCGAAAATGGCAACGGGTCTATTCTCGTGTAGCTGAGAACTACGGCGGCTCATACCTTTACATAACCTGTAATTCCTTTGAAAACGTTGTTCTGGCGCTGGGCCTCCATTTCTCCGTCGTCTTTCTCCTGATTTTTCTACTTTTCATCCTTAGTTCTTCCAATTCGATCTTTTCTTCCTTATGTCTTCCTTCATGATCTCTTCTACAAACCAGGAAATGGAGTTCATCAGTGTCTCTCTCTCGTATCTTGTCCAGCGATTTCGGTGTGACACACAGTCTGCTGCGAATTCTTATGAACTGGAGCCATGCTGGAAGTAAGAAATTATAGTGAGAAGGGAGGATAGCGGTGACAGACAACAAAATCCGGTTCCCATAGCATGGGAAGTCCCCTATCACCCCTTTTAGCAAATTTTTACATGGAATATTTTGAAACAGAACTTTTGTCGTCCATCAAACCCCGCAATATGATCTGGCTTAGATACGTAGACGATATTTTTACTTTCTGGGACAATAGCTGGGGAGACTTTAATGAATATTTTAATAGACTAAATTCGCTAGTTCCGACCATAAAATTCAAAACGGAATGGGAAAAGGAAGGAAAACTGCCGTTCCTAGATGTATTGATCATAAGAGAACAGAACAGGTATGCCTTCACAGTATATAGGAAACCCACTTTCGCTGTCTCCTACATTCATTTCTAAGCTACCACGATGTTCCTGGTAGTATCATGGTAGGGTGCAACTTATTCCTCAGGGGGCTTAGAATATGTTCAAATGGGTACCTAGACAAAGAATTCAACACGATCCACCAGCACCTTACGCAACTGCTCTACCCACCCCACATTATCGAGAAGGCTATTGATAAAGCGAATAAAATATACTACAAAGGTCCCACTCACAACAGACAAATAGATTTTAACAACAAAATAAAGCTACCGTACGACGAAAACATCCAAAAAGCCATAAGACATAAGATATGTAAATTGGTTTATTTATAGTAATTACTTGTCCCTTATGTAATTACCCTTGACCCACTTTTAAATAGACCCTTCAACCTGTTCCCGTTGTTATCGGGAAAAATGTTTACTTCGGTAATGACGGAGGTGTGAAGCAGTCTGGCAGCGAGTTGTCTCCGACTCGGAAGCAAACCCTCTCGTAGGAGATTTTAATCTTGACTTCTATCACTAGGACTTGGAAGGATCTGACTTTCTCCTACTTTTAGAAGCCCTATGTACCAGCAATGATCGTGGGTAGATTAATCCTGGGAGTGACCTACCATGTTGAACTAGTGCAGTCGTTTTGAAGAAGTTCTACAACGCTCGTCCTCGTCGTGTCAAGAGTCAGAACATAACCTCTTAATGTTTGCCAATTGCCGCTCTGGAATTCATTACAGGTAAGGGTCAACTAGAGAGTGGGTCTTAAGTCAAGCCCTTTGTAAATTCCAGCTTGGGGAAGTGATTTCTTAAGTAAGGCCTTGCATGTCTTTAATATATGTAATCATCTATGAGCCAATTTTACGTGTCTTGTGTCTTGGCATATATATTAACATGGTTATTGTCAGCAATTTATCCTTTCGGGAGTGTTAATATTATTCAATTTTGCTAGGATAGCCAATAATCATTTACGTAATTCTGCTTAAATGTGTAGTTTACTGTTAAGCCAGGAATTATAGGCAGTTGTTATGACTTTTAGTTCTGCTTGGTAATATTAATTGATGACCTATCGAAATTTTCAGGTGATTAATGAACTGAATTGAGACACATGTGTTATACCCACTACCTCGCATCAATAGTTGTAATTACTTCAGGACCTCGGGCAGTTAATGAGAGCCTCTAATAGTTTATCAAGTTGCTTATTTTTACTTAGGGAAGTTCTCTATGTATGATAGTATATTGTTAATATACAGATTAATTATGTTATGTGTTTCCTTGGTGCCTAGAGTTTTTACGTGTATGTTATTGGTGTCTCCTTAAAAAATTTAGTTCATGGCGCCCGAACAGGGACTGTTGCAAGTTAGGTAATTAAGAGGCTCTCAAAATTAGGTTGCACTGGTTTAGCTGTAGCTCACTCCCTCGGGGTTTTCTATTAGCAATCATTGTTACTGGGGATTTTTTGTCAAGTAATATATTATCATGTCCAATTTAAAGCTGCTTATTACTCAGAAAGGTTATTCAGTAAGAAAGTAACGGATGCCTTTAAATAAACTGGGGTCCTATGTAAATTTTACTGCATCCCAGAAAGTATCGGAAAAGGGTCTCCTGTTAAGTTACCAGAAGGGCTTGTTAGATTTGGATTTTAAAATTCAAAGTTTAAAGTTCGAGGATAGCGCAGTTACAGAACTCGAATTAGAAGAGGAATGTTTGGTTTGCCTTGATTATTTAGATAAGATAGAGAGATGTTTGCCTTTGCTTGAATTTTCTCCTTCCCGTAGTGTCACGGACACAGCTCTTAGTTTACTAAAGCAGCCAACAGCGCCCCTCCCAAAATTTAGTTGCAAAGGAAAATGAGGATCTCTTGCAGTTTTTTGTAGAATTTGAGGCTACTACTGGTGTTTATAAATATCCTGATAGGGATTTGTTACTTTGCTTAAACAGCAAGTTGAAGGTCGTGCAAAGGTTTTGCTGAATTCTCTTGAAGCAGATAAACAGAGTTACCAAGATGCTAAATCGCTCTTGATTAAAGCTTTTGCTTCGGAAGAAGTTAGGAAGTCTTCCACCGTTAAGAAACTAACAGAGTTGAAACTAAATCTAGGTGATGACCCATTTTAATTATGTTTCAAGGCTAAGGAATCTATGTGAGTCTACTAAGGTTTTGCAAATATCCTCTGGTGATTTTTGACTTATTTTGCTTGGCTAGGTTTGAATGATGAATTTAGGAAAGAGTTGGTGCAAATTACTAATAAGACTTCTCCTTCAATTGCGGAAATTTTGGATAACTTTTTTGTAGCTTGAGAGGTATGAAAACTCGAGAAAATTGTCAATTGTTACGCCTTCAAAGCATTCCTTATCAAACAATAGTAGTACTGAAGATACTGATAGTTTGCTAGTTTGGCAGTTAAAGTGCATTCTCTTAAGAATAAAGTCCTACCTAGTTGTTCGTTATGTTCAAAGGTCCATGGTAAGGATTTCAATCATTTACTATATAAATGTACTAAATTTCCACTCCACAGTCTAAAGTAGATAAATTGAAGTATTTTAAAGGTTGTTTTGAAATGTGCTAGTTTTTCGCATCCCACTGCTAAATGTAAATTTAGGTTTAAACAAAAATGTTTTAAATGTTTTTGGCTGGCATTTTTTCCTTTCTGTGTAACAAAGATAATTCACATGATTGTAAGAAAAGTGAAGCTATAACAAGCGCAGAAACAAATAATGGGGTTACAGTGTTCTCAAATTTCGTTAGTGACTCTGTTCTTCCTACTTTCACTTTTGGCATTGTTGGACAAGAGCGCTTGTATAGGGGTATAAAGACAGTGGGTCTCAAAGCACTTTTGTTTCACAGAAGTTAGCTGATACTTATGACTTCGAAACTATCAAAAATAATGTTAATCTTACAATTCATGGTTTCAATGGTGTTAAAACTTACAGGAACAAGGTAGTTCAGATTCCTATTACTCTAGGAAATGGTAATTATAATATTCCAGCCATGGTTATTCCTGAAATCAGGATTAAGTTGAATTTACCGATGCTCGGCTTTTTTGGCAGTGAAGGGATTTTTAGATAAAGGGTTTACATTTGCTGATGTGGGTCTTCATTCAAATATCCGGAAGTAATGGATATTGAATTTCTGCTTGGTTCAGATGCTGCTTTTTGTATTCCAAGTAAAGACGTCCTGTTTTGGAAAGGATACTCTGTCAGTTTATGTAGATTCCCCAATTGGCGTTATGCTGGTAGGCAATGTTCAAAGACTGGTCGATAATATAGCTTTTTGCCACGGCCTTCGATGCCTGTCAGTGCTAGTATTCCTAGTCCACCTAGTGTGGAGTCTTTTGAAAGTGTCCACACTCACTCGTTATTTGTTGCAGATTTTATCCTCCCTACTCTGGATGATGAGGTTCATGACCTTCACTATAATACTTTGAAAAGTAGTAGTAATTTTTCTGTTTTTGAGTGACAAGGAAAGCTTATGGAGTGTAAATTACAAAAGGCCACAAATGAAATATTGGAGCTTGAATGCCCTAAATTCATTAATTATGACCAAACTATTTATGACGAAGAAACTGTAGAACTGAATAAGCAGTTAGTTGATTATACTTTTAATAATATATCTAGAGAAGTCGATGGTAGGATTAGAGTTCCTTACTTTGGAATGGTGAGGTATCGCACTTGCTCTCGAAAAATGAACATTTAGCAGAGGTAATTTTGAAGTCCAATTTTAGGAAGCTTAAAAATAATGTTAGTTATTTACATTTAATGGATCAGACTATTAAGGATCAGATAGCAGCTGGTATAATAAAACCTATTCATGATCTTGAACAATATAAAGCCCTGCACCCAGATTATGCTTTCCTTCCTCACATGGGAATTTTTAAGCCTGAGAGGAGACCACTAAGTGTCGGGTGGTCTTTTTATCCAATTTGAGAGAGAATGAGAAAAATAAGAAACTAAGCCTCTCTCACAACCAGTGTATGCATCCAGGTCCTACATTGAACCAAAAGCTATCCTCTGCTTTTCTTCATTTAAGGTTCGGTCAGAAATTGCTTACCTATGACTTGAAAAAAGCATTCAATATGCTTTCCTTAAGTGAATCTGATCAGTCAAAATTGCTGTTCCTTTGGTATAAAAATGTTAAAGCTGGGGACTTTTCTGTTGTAGCTTATCGCAATGTAAGGCTGAGTTTTGGGTTGCGTTGTAGCCCGTTTTTGTTAATGCTTTCTTTATATTTTAGTTTTTTATATGTTTAGTTTTTATGTTATTGGTGTCTCCTTAAAAAAAGAAACGGATAAAGATTTGTCAGAATTAAAACATTTAATGTACACCTTGCTGTATATGGATAATGGTGCAATTACCATGGAAACTGGAGAGTCTTTAGAATGGGCTTATAATGAGCTGCCTCGCATATTTGCTCCGTACAAATTCGAGGTTCAGCAGATGATCACTAATGATAATTCCTTACAAATTAAGATAGATGAAGACATGAAAACTCAGACCCCTGAAACTACAAAGTTGTTTGGTCTTGCATGGGACAGAGTAAGAGATGAAATATTTACAAAGCCTATTTGCCTTGATGGCAAGGCCACTACTAAACGTGCTGTTTTGGGAACAATTGCTTCTCAATTTGACATATATGGTTTTAACATGCCTGTTTTAAACAGAAGCCGTTTGTTTATGCACAGGCTTCAGTGCAATAAAAACCTAGGCTGGGATGCATTGTTGCCATTAGAGCTTCAACGTGAATGGGGAATATATGTAAACAAGCTAATGCTTCTCCTCCCATTTAGATAAGTAGGTATGTCGGACCCAGGAATGGTACTTATAAACTTATGGCTTATACTGATGCTAGTCATGACTTATATGGTACAGTAATTTTTGCAGCACGTTGAATCTGGTAAGGTGAGTTTTGTTCAAGCTAAGAACCGTATGGTTAACACTCAGCTGAAGAATAAGTCAATTCCTTCATTAGAGTTAAATGCCATTGTTTTGGGTTTCGAAACTCTCGTGGAACTACAGAGAGATATCTCTGGACCTTCTTGTCTGAAACCTGTTAACATAGTAGAAATGATTCTCTATGCTGATTCTCTTTGTGCCCTGCACTGGCTTAATTCTTCCTCCCAGAAATTGGATAAAATGCAAAGTGTTCAACTTTTGTAATGAATAGAATTGGTAATATTCAAAAGTTGTGTCAACGATTTCCAATAAGATTTTGTTTCATTTCAGGAAAAGAGAATCCGGCCGACTGTGTTACTAGATGCCTCTCACATAAGCAGTTGTATAAAACTAATTTTCTCGTCGGTCCGGGTAGGAAGTTGGATGACCTCCCTGGTGGGGAACAGGACATGACTTTTATTATTCCAAATCCTATGACAGTCACAGACTCCGGGTACCGCTCCAGTTTGAATGCACCTGTAGGGGCAGAACTTTCTCAAACAACGTTTTCTTCTCTAACAGGTTCTCCTGAATATGTCATTGATCCCTGCAATTATTCCAGCTTTCGTAAGTTGATTCTGATTTATCGCAGAATACTAGTCGGCATAAGAAACTGGAAGTCAAAGGCAGGTATATGTTCTCAAACCTCATCTGACACTAACCTAATCTCTTTGCAGAAGCTAGTAAGAGAGTTATTATAACAGAGCAAAGGAGGTGTTTTCCAGAGATCTTTGCTTACTTTTCAGAATAAGAATAGTTTTAATCTGAAGGCCATTCCTAACCTCATTACTCAGCTTAATATATTCATGGATGATGATGGTATTCTTAGGTTAAAAGCAAATTTAAGAAATGGTTTAGCAATAATAATGGTTTTCCTATTCTCCTGCCGAGAGATAATGTTCTGACGAAGCTAATTATTCTGGATGTTCATTTCAATCGGTTTCATTCAGGATGTTATTCAGTTCTAGCGTAAATACGCAAACAATTTCATATCCCTAGGCATTTTTCGACAATCAAAAAAGCATTAAAACAATGTGTTCATTGTAGGCGTTTTAATAATACAACTTTCAAATTAAGTCAGAATTCATATAGGGATTTCAGGTCTAATCTACCATCCAAGCCATTTGCAAATGTTTTCATAGATCATATGGGTCCTTTCCATGTTAGGAAGAATAATGAAACTCAAAAAGTGTGGTTACTATGCATTGCATGTACTTGGAGTAGGGCAGTGAATCTTAAAATCTGCAAGGATCTTGGTGTAAAAGAATTTTTGCGATCTTTTCAGCTGCATTGTTTTGATTATGGAATCCCTGAATTGTGCGTCAGTGATATGGGGACACAGCTTATAGCTGGGGCTAATGTGATGCAGAACCTTTTAAGTGATCATGCAAGTCAGTTACATTTTTGAAGAGAACAATATTCGCCCTATACAGTTTCAGCAATACTTTAAAGGATGCAGTAAGCTTGGATCTCTTGTTGAAGTTTGTGTCAAACAGGTTAAAAGATTGTTGTTTGGAAGTATAAAAAATCTTGTTTTATCTTATGAGGACTTTGAATTTATTGTTTGTCACACTGTTCACCTTGTTAATAGGAGACCTATAGCCTTTAAGGAATCCCTTAGAGAAGAAGATTTAGACTTTGTACCTGAACCAATTACACCTGAGAAGTTAGTTAAGGGCTATGAACTGACTTCCTTGAATCTCATTCCAGAATTACAGGGTATACCAGATGAGGATCCTGACTGGCAACCTTGTGTAAATCCCCAACAGGTTAAGGATGAGTATATGAAATTAAGGAAAGTCAGAAATAATCTGTTATCTCAATATCATAACGAGTTTTTTGGTACACTGATTAACCAAGCTGTTGATAAAAAGGATAGATACCAACCTATTACACAGAGGGTATTAAAATTGGGGATATTGTCCTGCTGAAAGAGGTGCACAAAAAACCTAACAATTATCCTATGGGTTTGGTTAAAGAATTGCAATTTAACAGTACCCGGTGAAGTTACAGGAGCACTGATACGAAAGGGTTCTACTAGGAAGTTGTTAAAAGACACATTACAACACTGATTCCTTTTCTCGAAAGATCGGATGATTCAGAACTTTCGTCGACTAATGATTCTGTTAAACTTTTATCAGAGGCTCCCCGTGTCAAAAGAAAGGCTGCTATAGTTAGTGAGCAGAAGACCAGGGAGATTTTGACAGAGTGAAATGTTAGTATATTATTTTATTTTTTAGATGCAATTTTTGTACTGAAAAAAAATTGCATCGCTGGTGGTGGACTAAAAGAAATTTAATTTTGGTGTATGATTATTAACGTCTTTCATATGTTAAGACATAAGATATGTAAATTGGTTTATTTATAGTAATTACTTGTCCCTTATGTAATTACCCTTGACCCACTTTTAAATAGACCCTTCAACCTGTTTCCCGTTGTTATCGGGGAAAAATGTTTACTTCGGTAATGACGGAGTTAGCGAAGCAGTCTGGCAGCGAGTTGTCTCCGACTCGGAAGCAAACCCTCTCGTAGGAGATTTTAATCTTGACTTCTATCACTAGGACTTGGAAGGATCTGACTTTCTCCCTACTTTTAGAAGCCCTATGTACCAGCAATGATCGTGGGGTAGATTAATCCTGGGAGTGACCTACCATGTTGAACTAGTGCAGTCGCTTTGAAGAAGTTCTACAACGCTCGTCCTCGTCGTGTCAGAGTCAGAACATAACCTCTTAATGTTGCCAATTGCCGCTCTGGAATTCATTACAGGTAAGGGTCAACTAGAGAGTGGGTCTTAAGTCAAGCCCTTTGTAAATTCCAGCTTGGGAAGTGATTTCTTAAGTAAGGCCTTGCATGTCTTTAATATATGTAATCATCTATGAGCCAATTTTACGTGTCTTGTGTCTTGGCATATATATTAACATGGTTATTGTCAGCAATTTATCCTTTCAGGAGTGTTAATATTATTCAATTTTGCTAGGATAGCCAATAATCATTTACGTAATTCTGCTTAAATGTGTAGTTTACTGTTAAGCCAGGAATTATAGGCAGTTGTTATGACTTTTAGTTCTGCTTGGTAATATTAATTGATGACCTATCGAAATTTTCAGGTGATTACCGAACTGAATTGAGACACATGTTATACCCACTACCTCGTATCAATAGTTGTAATTACTTCAGGACCTCGGGCAGTTAATGAGAGCCTCTAATAGTTTATCAAGTTGCTTATTTTTACTTAAGGGAAGTTCTCTATGTATGATAGTATATTGTTAATATACAGATTAATTATGTTATGTGTTTCCTTGGTGCCTAGAGTTTTTACGTGTATGTTATTGGTGTCTCCTTAAAAAAATTTATTTCACCCCCCCACCCCTCTGGGGTCATGTTTTCAAAGTAGGCTTAGGGAGGAAATAGACGTTAGAGTGTAAACCACTCGGGGGGGAGCTAGCACCTTAAACCTTAGGCTCATTATCTTTAAGACTCCTATTCCTTTGACCTGTTTACTGGCAAAGAATTCGCTTTCAGGTTTGGGACCTATGGCTCCAACGCCTGCTCGAAGCAGCAAGCCAGCAGACCCCTTCCAGCGACTGTCCTGATGGTATGTCTGTCTCCGGTGGCGGCCCAAGTTCACGATCGTACGCCCGAGACGTGGTATTTCGGAGCTCAAATATTCGTCTGAAATAGGTAAGCCAAGAGTGAATTTGGCGCCAGTCACCCCTGTCTCTCTCTACTAAATTCCTTCCATTTCTCTCATTTATCTTCAAGTTTAATCCCTTCCTTTTCCCAAGCTTCCCCCTTTGTGTGACGAGAGCACGTGTTCCTCGTTTCAAAAAGCCCAATCCAATACGATTCCAAGACTGTGATAACGTGATTTTCTCATAATTATCTTTGGGCTCCATCATGTTTAGTATTTAAGAACGTGGATTGGGTGATATTTTATAGGTAGATTTCATTTCTTTTAGTTTGAGCAGGGCTAACGCAGAATGTCTCTTTCAGGGGAGACATGCGACGATCGCAATTCCATGCTTCAGTATCTCGTCTGCCACCAAAATCCTGAAAATTCCTGGTCACAGTCATTACCGAATTCCGTTGTGGCCTGAAAATGTTCATATGAGTTATTCTCCCATCCTGGAGTTCCACCATTTGCATTACCTGAGACTATTTAGTGTAAACAGGGCAAGACTAAATGTTATTATTTTTCATTGAACTGATTGTGTTGCACATTGGCCCCATTTTTAATCAACTTGATTGTTGCCAATCTTTGCATTCTTATTCCATGTGTCCTATTTATGAGTTTGCCCCCCTAGTTACCATGCTGTTTGTTATCTCATTGGTTATTTGCTAAATCTCTGTAAATAAATCCCTGTAAATTTGGTAAAGAATTCTAATTCCAGTATGGCGACCTTCCACATTCAATTGTAAATCCAGGAAAATTCTAAGGTAAATTTTCAAACAACTTTTCATTGTGCTCATAAACTGGGCTTTCTTGGTTTCGTGGCAGCATCAATTATAATTTTGTTTCAATTTTCTCACCAAGCTAAGGTCCAGTTTATGACAATATATATATATATATATATATATATATATATATATATATATATATATATATATATATATATATATATATATATGTGTGTGTGTGTGTGTGTGTATGTGTGTATGCATATTCTTCATAATATCACTGTCTCATGCAAGGTGTATAATGGTGTAGAATATATATATATATATATATATATATATATATATATATATATATATATATATATATATATATATATATATATATATATATATATATATATATATATATATATATATATATATATATATATATATATATATATATGTATATTACATTGTACACCATGCATGAAACAAATGGTATGATATAGAATATACATACGCCCACACACAAACATAATATATATATATATATATATATATATATATATATATATATATATATATATATATATATTTATATGTATTAATTCCATATTAACCACACCCGGCAAATTTATAAAAATCTTTTATAACAACAATATTTTTGGGAGATCACCAGCCACTTATAAAAACGAATGTGAAATGTGATGTCATCCGCTGGATGCAATAATAACATTTACAGTTGCAATATTCCCTCTGCATTTTGGATGATGTTCTGTGGTTGAAATCTATCCACCCCTGACGTGAGACTCATAAATATTAATAACAAGCGATGGACAACATTAAACAACCCATTTATGACACCTGAAAGCGTTTCGCCGTCCACTGATCGCTGGTATCAATTTTGTGCAAATAAATTACTTAAATAAACAGATGCTTTTTATATGTGGAGTTTTTGATTGATTTCATTTCATTCTGATTTCACGCAGGCCACGACAAACTCTCTTAGATGAATAGATGGGTTTTAGAATGATTTTATTCTCATTCGGAATATATTACAGTAATTTTTCAACCTTTTTAAACGAATTGTTTCCTGGGAAGTTGATAATTATTATAGGAGTTCTAGGTTTAAGGGAAAATGATTCAGTCTGAACTTTCTTTAGAGAATAAAATAAATAAACATTCAGTTCATGAAACTGATAATTTATGTATCATTTTATATCGAATGGTCGTCAAATCTTTTTACTTATTACAAATAAAGATTGGGCAAAAAAATCTATAGATAATTATTGGGTGTCATTGATTTATAGTTATGTTGTATATTCAAGGTTCAAAGAGACGATTTCAGGTTAATATTAATCGTACAAACATTTTTTTTGTGGGAAACTTATCTGGGAGAATGTTTGAGATTTCAGGTGCTTGGCAAAACTTGGTGATGCATGAAATTCTTGAAGGTTCCATGGTATCCTTCAATAATAATAATAATAATAATAATAATAATAATAATAATAATAATAATAATAATAATAATAATAATAATAAGTGAATTATATTTGAATATTATAGTTGTTGTCATTTTTGTTTCCTAGTGGGCATCTTATGTACCTGTCTCTCATATTTTAAAATAATAATAATAATAATAATAATAATAATAATAATAATAATAATAATAATAATAATAATAATAATAATAATAATATTTTAAAATAAATTCCACATAATTTCATTTATCCATTTGTGAGTAATAAAAAACGTAAGAATAATAATAATAATAATAATAATAATAATAATAATAATAATAATAATAATAATAATAATAATAATATTCACACAAATTTTACATAAGTTCCTTTATCCATTTGAGTCCCCAAAACTAGCAGAAAGATAATATCCGAAAATTGTCCATTCAATTTCAACTTACTTCAGTGAAAGCTTGTAATCTTATTTGTAATATTCTGGAATACTCTGAGGCGAGATAATATTACCACTCCCCCAATTCCTCGAATGTTTTAATTAGTTATCATGCAAAAGGGGAACTTACCATCAACGCTGTCCACCATCATTAGAATGAAATGGAGTCATAAATTCAATTCAGTTTCTTCCAGAACATGTAACGAGCACAGTTACTTAAGCCCGTGCATCTAATGAGAGAGAGAGAGAGAGAGAGAGAGAGAGAGAGACCTGCAGAGCAGAGAGATGTATGATCCACATGCCTTATGAGAGAAAAGAGAGAGAGAGAGAGAGAGAGAGAGAGAGAGAGAGAGAGAGAGAGAGAGAGAGAGAGAAAATGATTCGCGTGCCCTACAAAAGCTATTCCCATCATAATAAGAGGTTTTAAAAATAAAATACTGGGAAGTATTTAAGAATTTTGAATAAAATCGACGAACGCCGAGATTTTCTGAGAGAGAGAATTTGTCAATTTCCCCGAAAGTCAGGAAATAGCGAAAGCACCTGGAAGAAAGTAAAGAGAAAGTCTTCTGGCGAAAGTGAATCTCGCTTTCTACTTGAGACAAGTTTTCTCACAGACTGATCAAGACAGTTCTAAATAAGCCCAAGCTCAATTGCTTACATAATAGGGCACAGAAAATTTTAATTTTACTCGCACTAACTTCAGGGCCTATATTTTAACACCCCGTAGGGGGATAGTGCCGTCAGTGTACCTTACGGGTGCACTGCAGGCATTACTTATGCTATGTACACACATTCACGTATCAAGGCACGCATGCCCACGCACGGCCACGAACGGGGCGAAGCCAGAAAGTACGTAAACACAACGCAAATACAACGTAAATGTACCGTAAGTACTGTGTAAATGCGGCAGCATGCGGCGCGACCGTTATGGACCACCTGGCCGTGCGCCGGAGGGCACGAACCTTTCGACCTGCTCAAAACCCTGCGTGGGTGGCCAGGTCAGCTGTCAGGTAGCGTGGCCCGACCCGCACAGCGTGGCGCCACCTGCGGATTGACCGCGCAGCTGCCATGCCCTTACCTGGGGGCCCACGCTACCCCAGGGCACCGCGTGGCTGTCAGAATGGCGTGGGAGTAGACGCGGCAACGCTGCCGCATCCCCCGCAACCGCGAGATGTGGCAACGCTTTGACCTGGGATAAAAGGGACAGGTGGCACGCTTCCAGGTCAGTGCTTCTCCGGCCAGCATCCTGTTGCTATCTCCATCAGCGCCTCCGTCTTCGTCGCCCACTGCAGCCAAGATGCCCAAAGGACCTATGCTGAAGAGGACCAGGAAAGGGGCCCTGAGAACTCCAGGAGCCCTGGCAGCTGGAGTTGCCCCCTACGCAAAGCCTCCTGAAGGTTGATGGTCCCCCTTCAGGCAGCGTGAGGCCGACGAGCTTGTGACGGAGAGCGAGGTAGAGGAGGAGGAAGAGGACCTTGCCCTCGTCTACGAGAGTGACCCCGCCGCCGCCACCGACAACAACGCCCACGAGGGGGATGCCGACAACGACACCGAAGGCATTCCTGAAGGAGATGGCCTAGATGGCCCTACAGGTCAGGGACGAAAGAAGAACCCGTCAGTGATCCTTTTGGAGGAAAACGAGAGGCATGTTGGCGAGTGGCTGGAGACCGAGGCCAAGTTTATTTATAACAAGGGCCTCACAGCCTACAAGGACAAGGCCAAGGTGTGGAGGGCCTTCGAAGAGAAGGGCCAGTCACTTGTTCCTCCTGTGAGCGGCCGTGAACTGAGGACGTGGTTTACGTCCCTCAGGAGTTGTTTTGGGCGGCTTTCGGCAGAGAAGAGTGGCCAAGGGACAGGCAGATGGCTGACGGACCGGGAGAAATGGATTCTCAACATTTTCCACTTCCTGAAGCAGCACATTGTGCGTCAAAGGAAGCCAAAGGTGTTGGGACTTCCGATGGTATGTCTGTTTTAATGTGTTTCCATGCATAATTATTACTGAATATAAAGTTATTACATAGTTTCCATGCATTCAATATACATTTTATACCATGTTCTCATATATGTTGCTCCTCTTTTTACAGGCTGCCTGTGCTGCTGCCGCCCTCCCTGCCCAAGCTCTGGACCTGCCTGCTGCTCCTGTTTCTTCTCCTGCCCCGACACCGACGCCCACGCCCTCTCCGATTGATCCAGCAAGCACCAAGGCTCGGAAAAACCAAGTTTCTGAGCTGTTCGACGTCGCCTTCACCAGGGCACAGGCCCTCCGGGACGATATGCTGACCACTGTGCAGCCATCTCCTCATAACCCCCACGTCCTCTACTGGAGGAAGTTTTTTCAAGAGGTCGAGGATGAGTGCGCACAGGTGTCAGAGCAGCTGAGTCTGCAACTGAAAATGGAGGTGCTCGGTGCCATCCAAAGGTACATCCGTGCCACCAAAGAGGGCTCCACGGTGCTGTCGAGGGTCATGGTGACCCACACCATGGCAGTGATAGCAGAGTGTCGGGCACCTGCAGTTCCTGCCAGCCTGTCGGCATTGCAGCAGCAGCGGGCACTCACTGCACAGCAGCTGGCGCTCCTGCAAGCACAGTTGGTGACATCGACACCAAAGGAACTAACAACCTGTCGATTGACACCACCTTTTTAAATAATTTACAAAATTAATGTATATACTGTTGTTTTCCTTTTTGCTTGTATTTATGTGTATGTTTTTATTTTATATTAAATAAATATATTTTGCAATATCATGTCTAGCTCTATCCTCTGCTCAAATATCATGTATTCAATGAAGTAGCTGTAATACAAGTACACAAATAAAGAAGGCAAAATGAACCCGAATACACTAACATTTCATTATTGACTTTGAAATAAGTTCAAAATACTTTATGTAACATATGTGCACAGAAGCAAAATGACAACAGGCCAAATATTAGCAAGTCATATAAAACGTCACAAATATCGGAGAGAAGGTAGTTTCAAAAAGATAGAATTTTCATATCAGAATATTAACAATGTAAATGCTAAGAGCAGCTACTTTCAAGAACATAGAATTATCACATCAGAATAGAAAAATGTTAAGAGAAGGTACTTTCAAAAATGATAGAATTATCATATCAGAATAGAAACAATGTTAAGAGAAGGTACTTTCAAAAATGATAGAATTACCATATCAGAATAGATTCCATGTTAAGAAATTATTAAAAAGGGCAAAATAACTACATCTTCTTTCTTTTATTTATATGTATGTTTGTTTCATATTGATTAAACATACATTTGCAATGTCATGTCCTGCTCTATCCTCTTCCAATTACCAAGTATTGATGAGAGTAATATATCATGGATTTGAGCAATATCTTTTATTAAATCAACTAAAACAAACAGAAGTACACAAATGCACAGGGCAAAATAATCCTGAATTGATACATTATTGAATTTTAAATAAGTCCAAAAATAAATGCAGGAACAGACATTTAAGTAATTACAACAATCAGGTATGCAGGAGAGTAACTAAATCATGTTCTCCTGCCAGTGCACGGAGCCCTCAGCCGATGAAAAGTATTCCTTCAGCATGTTACGCTGTTCCTTTGCATCCCTCATTGCAGTGTTGCCGGTCACGGTTGGAAGGGCTGCTCCTAAGGACGGGTCACTCCTTCAGCTACCAGGGATGACAGCATGTGTGACAGGGTGCTCCTGATCTCCTTGTCTTCGTGCATTTCTTCTTATGATCATATTGTGCAGAACACATGCGGACATCACTAATGGCTCTATATGGTCAGGCTTCAAGCATATTGCAGTGTGGAATACTCGGAATCTATTTGCCAGAATCCCAAAGGCGTTCTCCACCGTCCTGTGTGCCCTACTTAACCTGTAGTTGTAAATCCATTCCTCCTTGCTAAGTCCTCTTTTGGGGTAGGGCTTCATAAGGTAATTCCTCAGGGGGAAGGCATCATCGCCAACTAGGAAGTAGGGCACAGGAGATCCATTAGGTTGACCTGGCAGGGCATCCGGTTGGGGAAGATTTGCTTCCTCTTGCAACAGCATTTCTGCCAGTTGGGTCTGGGCAAATACACCACCGTCTGACTCTGACCCAATGGCACCCACGTCAACGTATAGAAACTTGTATGAAGCATCAGCAACTGCAAGTAATACCATGGAGTAGAACTTCTTGTAGTTGAAGTAATGCGTACCGCCCTTGGGAGGGTTATGGAGCCTAATGTGCTTCCCATCTATAGCTCCAATTACGTGCGGGAAGTTCCACCGTTCCTCAAAACCCCGTGCAACCTCCTGCCACGCTTCAGGTGTTTGTGGCACCTGCAGTTCCTCATCCCCGAAGGCAGCAACAATGGCCCTGCAGGTCTCTGGTACGATGTGACTAATGGTGTTGTGGGCTACCCGGAACGAATATTGCAGACTCTTGTATGAATCACCTGTAGCGAGGAAGCGTGGGGTGATAGCAACACGAGGCCTGGCTCAATGGGTTTTCTCCAGAATGTCACTTTCTTCTGATCAGGTGTGACCCGTTCAACAATTTCATTGAAGAGGTCCTTGTCAATCCAGGTAAAATTTCTGTACAGGTCTGGGGCTTCGGTTGACAACTCCTCCATCAGGTTGTCATAATGACCTTGCTCCATCCTTTTCTGCAGGTACGGCCACGCCCACACCCTCCTGGCCGCCTTTTTCTGCTCTATGTGCTTTGCAGCAATCATTGCAAGCTCCAGCAATAACATGACGTGCACATACTCAATGACATATGGCAACATTTCTGTTCTTTCCCTACTTGCTATAGCTATAAGTTGACACATTTCAGCTATGTTGTCCATGTTGCTTCAGCACGTTGGTAGTATGTCTTGACGCTGTGGTATTACGGCATTGACTAGCCTCACATGTGCAGCTGCCGGCCCTTATATAGCTGGGGTTTAACCCCGCGAGTGCGTGGGGCCAACGTGACGTTTGCGTAACTCCAGTTACGCAGAATGTAACACATACGGTATCGTGCGTTGGTGTTACGTGCTCTGCCACGCACTACTTCTGCCTGCGCCGCCGCTTGTTGGTCAGCGTCATGTCACCCTTACGCAGTGCGTACATTTGCGGAGCACTATAATACGCATGCATCAGCACATCGTCCCGTGACATGTATCCAGTTGGGCGGGCTTATTTTCTCGCGTATCTTAAGTTTCACAAATTCATTTTGAGCATGCGCATGCGTGACTTGATACGTGAATGTGTGAACTTAGCATTAAGGTTCTTTGCAGCGTCCTTCGGCCCTAGCTGCAACCCTTTTCATTCCTTTGACTGTGCCTCCGTTCGTGTTCTCAGAAATGAATTTTAGAAATAAGGATTAAGAAAGGAGTCTGCTCTCAAGAAATGCCATGTTCAATAATATGAAGGATTTTTATGGAACTTCTGTCCCGAGAACACATTAGTTTCGCCGCCACTTGGCGCTGAATTACTCTCATTTGAATTTAATGTTGGAATAATGAGGTTTGGTAAAAGCCAGTAATGAGAGGATGGGCAGGTTTGGGAGGGAATGGGCAGGTGGTGGAGAGGGAAAGAAGGGGAGTGAGATAAAACCTTATTCTTGAATCAAGATCTTGAAGATTATATCTTTCTATCTATCTATCTTTTTATCTATATATACATATACACTTATATTATACATACACACACACATGTGTATGTATATATATATATATATATATATATATATATATATATATATATATATATATACATATATATATATATATATATATATATATATATATATATATATATATATATATATACATATATATATATATATATATATATATATATATATATATATATATATATATATATATATATATATATTGTTATTGTTTGTCGATTGTTCCCTTAGTATTACCTTTGTTTTTGTTTGTTTTTATTACTGGCGAGTTGACGGGATTGATGGCGTCAAGAGTCAGTCAGGTTCTGGAGGGCGAAACGACTGGTGGTCCAGGGCAGCAGCGAGTCTAGTTGGGGTAGCAGCATCAGGTATTCGTACCTGAGGATCAGTCATGGCAGCAGAGCAGCAGTGGAGAGTTTTGAGGACGAGATGGTTGCCGTGTCGGCTCTGTCATGGTCGTCGTTATCGAAGGAGGACGTCAGTAATGCCATAGGACGAGGCGGTTGTTGTATCGGCTCTGTCTTGATCGTCCGGCATTGACTGTGGTCCTCATTGTTTGAGGAAGTGTTCCTGATTTTGCTTTGTGCATCAGTGTTATGCTGCTCTGCTGTTGATTTAATTGTATTATACCTGTCTTTTTTACTGTTGATTGCTTATTATTATTATGCTATTATTTAGTTTGTTATTAATTGTTTATGCTCCCACTGTTGTTTATTATACTTTTCATGTATTAGTTACTACTGTATGCTACTTTAGAAGCCGTTTTATTTTTGCTCCTTAATTGTGTGATATGACTATGAACTTAAGTATTTAAAAGTTTTGATTCATTTGACTTGTTTTTTTAATGTTATGTATGTTAATCACTGTTTCGTGTGTTTTTTTAGAACCTTGATATACTGTAAATATATAAATAACTGATTTGTAATAAACTAATATTAAGGTAATATTTTTGTATTTGTTCTGCTCCTCCCTCCATTGTTTGTCACCTCTCGTCTTCAGTCATTACAGCCCAATTGCTTGTTTATTTTTAGAACCTGTTGATCTCGAGAGGCGCATACATTTACATACATACACGCTGATTTGTTCTTCATTTTCATCAAACGAATAAAGATATTCATCGTTTTATAGCGCAAAAAAGCCTAAGATCGCAGCCTCTTCAAGATAGCAGTCTCAATGTTCTTTTTCCAAGAGAGCCTCGCATTTGTTCCCAGAATTTCTTAGCCTCCGAAATTGCAATATTTCCTCAGCTTCTATCACAGGTATTATACCAGTAATTCATAAATGAAAATGACTTAACAAACAAAACGAATTCTTTTGGCCAAAATTAATTTTTGACCATATTTCTTATATTTCAGTTACGACAAACAAGTTTCTCTCATTTCATCAAAATTATTTTCTTTGTGAATTCTGGAACGAACACACCAAAATAAATAGATTATCATAATCAAATGATAATAAATCCCTTCACCAAATGATGTGGAAACCACATTTCTCGCCCGAGAGATTCAAATTCTCTCCTTGTATCTAAACCCAAAAGATCTTTACAGGTTCCTCCTGAGCAAATCCTTCGGGAAGAAGGTCAGGCAAGGCGGAGGCACTACTTATGACTCTGACTGTTTGAGACAAAGTAATGATCACTACTTATGGGAAGTTGAAGTCGAGTCAAGTCTACCAGACGAACGCAGTCCTTGATGGCTTTTTTTTTGAGTCACTGTCAGTCAGTCAGTCTAGCCTCGCACGGGAGGAACCTAGTCAACCAGTGGTGGACTAGCCTCAAACAGGCTCCACGAAATCTCATGTTGTTGCGTCTAACATGCATAAAAGACACGGGCAACATCAGGCAACTTCCAGAGAGAGAGAGATAAGAGAGAGAGAGAGAGAGTTTCTGACTTCTTGACATTGACTAAGAAAACCAGACTACCGAGATAAGACCTTCCCCTTATAATTATGATTTACGCGTCCCGCAGAGAGAGAGAGAGAGAGAGAGAGAGAGAGAGAGATAAACCTGTCAAGAAGAAGCCACGTTAACAAAATCAAAACGATGGTTCAGATACCGTACAGACACTTTGCAGTTTTATTGGAATTCCTAAACTTATTCTTTTTTGAAAGACAGAATTCTCGTTTAGTCCAAATTCCTGATTCCGTAAACGACGGAATAGGGAAGAAGAATTAACGAGAATAAAAGTGCATCGTTTTTCTTTAACTCCTTCATAAATCATCCTTTATCACCCTTTTAAGAAACACTTTTGTTTCCTCCTTTATTGTAAAAGGAAGCTCCATTTACGCGGGAGATGAAGAGGCAGGAAAATGTCTTAGAAAAACTACTTCCATTTTGCTATCTCTAACTGCCAAGACATTTTACCGAATGATATGTAGTTAAATTCACTTTAATTCCAGCATTCATCGCTATAAGAATCTTATTCTCCTAATAAATTCCCTGTTGTAACGATTATTAACGTTAGCAAATAAGATGAATCTTTAACATGGCTCACAAAATAATACTGATTAATATAAATCAACTGTCACCGTGACTATTGTGTAATATTCTCTTTGATGTATTCAAAGGTGTTCGTCTAAAACAGAAAATAATTGTTTTCATTTCAGTGTGATTCAACTCCCGACTTTGATAATTTTACTGAATGTGACATAACTATATATATATATATATATATATATATATATATATATATATATATATATATATATATATATATATATATATATATATAAATATACATACTCTGTATATGTCATGTTTTCTAAAATATTAATGTTCTGAAAAGCCAGCTGAAACAACACATTACTTTGGATTGAGTTCACCAAAAAGACAAAGAAAAAAAGTCACAGTTAGGAATCATCATTTTCTAGTCTGATGATTCTGATTCGTTCCTTGATTAGAAAATGTCAATGATTAGAGCATTCCTGTGACTTTAGTTTCAGTTTACCAGGATGCTGCATCAGGTTTCCTGAGAACAAAAGTGCCATCTTTACTAAAATGTATGAGATCATTCTCGGTTAAAAGTCTCCTTGAAAACTGATCTCCTTCCTCAGGTTTCAGGGACATTTTGGCCCAAGAGAACTCTTCTGTGTATAGATAACACCTTGCCTTTGAAGAAGTCTCGAGAGCAAAGAGGCTGTCTGTTGTTTGTTTATTCAGAAAAGTGGCAAGAATATTTTGCTTGAAATAAAATGGTATAGTTTTATTTTTGTAGTAAAAGTCATTCGTTTAAGTTTTGAGAAAGGTGAAGAAGAGTTTGTTGAATAAAATGGGGGTAATGAGTCACGAATTAAAGTAGAGATGGTACTACACTGAATCACGCTGGCTGTATGTGCAATCAACTCTCATTCATAACATTATAGAAAACAATAAAGCATCGTCAGTTTTGCAGACAAAAGGAGTCAAATACGTGACTGTGTGACTATTATGCAAGACGGTATTAGACTTTGTAGTCGTTTATTTTGTATAAAAAGAAAACCCTTACACAATAATACAGGAACAAGAGGCAGATATTTTGTTCCTGTCAAAGAAACGCTTCTTTGATGATGTATAAATGAGGCATTTTGAGTCAAGAAGAATACGAAAGAAACATTCAGTTATAGAAAGCAAAAGAATATATATTTTTTTACATACAAGAAGAAAGTTGTCCTTTACGTAGAAAATTTCAGTGAAAACACCAGACTGACTGAGTGAATCTTGAAACTGTTGCTGTTGCTATTTCTGTCTCATCCTCAAAACGATTCCTTTCTAGACGATTGCAGCAGTTAGACTAACTTGCCCCTAGCCATAAAAAACTCCTCAAATAAAAACTAATAATTGCAAAACGTTCTTGAAATGTTTTCTTTGAAATAATTCAGATACACCAGATTTACAGAAATGTCAGAACGAAAGTTGGAGTTGCTTTGCCTTCCTCAGGACAGATCTGTTCAAGAAATGTACAGTTGCCTCTTTATGATGTACATCGCATGCAATGTAACAACAGGCAATGCTTGTTGACTTATGACAGCATCCCTATTTCACATTATTTGAAGAACAAATTCTAATTTCATATCTACGGACTTGACACTTATATTCATAATAATAGCATTCTAAATTTTCCCTAAAAACAATTAATATATCATTAACGATAAACCTAATCTTCCTTTTCGTTCTGTGGAGTGAAGGAGAATTTTATCCTTATGAACTGTGAGACAGCATCCAGTATCCTGCATTGCACTTTCCGGTATCAAATTCTCACGTCAGTGTAATTTCACTTAGAGAAACAAAACGCAAATTCTTTCAATAAATTCTTTCTAATGGAGAACAGGAGACCATTACACGTCCTGCATTTATATTCGACAACAATAAATATTTGACAAGAGACTAAAAAAGTGGAAGGACCCAAATTGAATGGCCAACTTTCGTTCTAGGAGAAAAGGCATTTGTCCTGAAAATACATTCAGCTGCTGATTTCGTTATAGCAGCCATTTTATATATGTAGATGCAGAGAGATGTATCACTTTGAAACCCAACGAACAGGAATAAATTTATTGTTGATAAAACAGCAGATTTCTGGTATAAAGGAAGTTTTCTACGTTTTATTTTAGTGAAAAGTTTTATTACTTTTATTATTATTTTTTCCGAATTTCTTAGGACATCTAACATTTTCTCATTCTGAGAGAACGTCGGTTTCCGAAACATTTTCATTTATTTCTTCAAGGACAATAAGCTACAATATAATTAATGTTCTCAGGAAAGAGCTTTGACGAAACATTTACTGAATAAGCAAGTGTTATGTTCAGTATCTGATGAGGAGTTTGCAACAAGGTATGTTAGTTTTTTGCATATAGGTGATAATAGTTAATAAATATACTTTTAGGGATATTAAGTCAACTGGAACTTCCTTAAGAATTAGATCTCCCTTGCCTAAAGGCTCAAGGAGTAAAGGGAAGGCCTGTCTTCCTGCCAATTTTGAGAGAAAGGCCAAAAGAATGAATAAGGATCTCGCTCAAATCATACACCAGTACTTGAACATGGAAATTGCAACCTATATCAACAACGAACACAGAAACACACAAAGAAGATTGAAGAGTAACTTTATATTGTGCTCTGGGTGAGTAATTACGTGTCCTAACTACGCCCAATTCATCTGAGACCCTAAAGATAAACAATTCAGTAAAAGCAAACAGGAGTTATTATTAACTCGTTTTCCTTACCAGATTATCATTCTTTCTCTCTCATCAACTCTCGTTTGAAAATCCTGGCTCATAATTCTCCAACTGAGAGAACCCCAAAAATTGTGATACTTATTATTTGTCATTCTGTAGTGATATCAATTCCAGTTTATAAAAAAAAATTTAAATGTACAACAGTTATATCTGCTTATGCAAATATCAGTCTCAACACAGAATATAAGATCTGCGCTATTTAAAAAAAAATCTTTGAGTAAAAAATGTATATGACATGTTTTCTTATCTTGCCCCCAAAAAAATATATGGCCTTATTCTGTGGAATTAAGGTCATATTTTGCACCCATCCCGTACATGCCTGCAGAATTACCATATATTGCAAATAACTTACACCAGAATAGAATGAACAGCTGCACTTAATGTCAAAATGCACCAGTGTAAATTCTGACGGTACTTTCATCATAAAAACTTTTTTCATCCAATTTTGATTTTTATGAGTTTTATTTTATCTTGTATCATCTACTATTTAGTCTGGAATTGTATTATCTGTGTGTGTGTGTGTGTGTGTTTGTGTGTCCATGTGTGTGTGTGTGTGTGTGTGTGTGTGTGTGTGTGTGTGTGTGTGAGAGAGTGAGAGAGAGAGAGAGAGAGAGAGAGAGAGAGAGAAATGAAAATAACTGTAAATCCAGCTTTCCGTGAAGAGAAACTTTCATTCAGTGTCTGCGACCTTCATAAAATACCGCTTTATATTTTCTGACTTCTAAACACTGACTGTGACAGCCAGACCACTGAGATAAGAACTTCCTTTGCAGTTATGATTTATGCACCTGGAGAGAGAGAGAGAGAGAGAGAGAGAGAGAGAGAGAGAGAGAGAGAGAGAGAGAGAGAAGGTATCATTAGGCAGACAAGTTGTAGGGTTTTAATTACTTCAAATCTTTTGAGAAATGTTCCCATTTTTAAAAATTTTTACACGAAAGTTGAGATTATAATTCTGAAGTCTCTGATGCTAAGTTTGAAAAAGATGAAAATAAAAGTTACCGATTCTGTTGGAGGGTTCCATTTATCAACTTTTATTTTTTTTATTGTTGAATCCAAAAGTCTTTATATTCTTGTTTTAATGAGTCTATAAACTATTTGAGAAAAAGTATTCTTACATTCATTAAAAGTCACACAAATTCAAAGTGGCTTCAGCATTCAAGGCGAGGCTGATTCATTGATAATTGTATCATAGCAATACTAAGGAACAAATTGCTGAGAATGTTTAGTGTATTTATTGCAAGCAGCACAAATTTATCCAGTTTATATAAACAATTGCCAAGATAAACATGTATTAGGTGTATGCAATTGTATTAAATTGTTCTACAACAAGAGCTAAACGTCAAAACTCTGCAGAAACAAAAGGAAGGGGTCACAATAAGGCTGACTAGAGATTGTTTAAACTCCTCCCTTAAAAGTTCCAAAGTTACAGACTCGGTAACCATAACTTTTGACTGGTACAGAGAAGGCGGAATTTCCCAAAAAGTTTTTCTATTTCTTTTAAGGTTTTACATGAGGTTCTTTTTCTCTCTGGAATGTAAATATAGTTATGTGTAAAGGAAGATTCTAATTGGTATGTTATCCTCTAATCTCTCTCTTTCTTCTCTCTTCTCTCTCTCTCTGCATTTATTTAAAACTTTCCATTGCTGGGAAATATGAAATTAATATATGATGTTAGGATAAACTGGCCATTTCAAACCTCAAGAAGGTCGAAGGAGAATATGGAAAAGTTCATCACAGACGAAGTGGACAGAATCTCTCTCTCTCTCTCTCTCTCTCTCTCTCTCTCTCTTATAATGAATTTCGCAAAAGTTCAGAAAGTTCTTCAGGGAATCCAATGGAACGTAGCTTCAAGTTCAGTGGCAAATAACTTTGGTGGATTACAATCTGTTATTATACCATGTTAAATGTAATAATCGAATTACACTGTAAGGGTAAAACGAACAGATTACCTTCATTAGCAATTAAATCATTCCCTTCTCTTTCTCCTGGCATAAATGTTAAGGTTAATTAGTCAATCATCAACCCATAATCTGCTAATAACTTCTTAGTGACATCAAAGACATGTTTTCCCTAATTCCTTAATGAATGAACTCTGATGCCTTGAAGTAATTCGACAAAATTCTCATTTAAATATTCAAGAGTAACTTCTTCCTAACTGCTAAACATAAACTATGAAATGACATTTAATATTTTCCTACCATGTATAATACCATTACCATTTCCTTTGCTCCCATAAATACCATAATGGAATGTACCTTTTCCCATGAGCCTTCCGGTTCAGTTCAAGTGAAACTGACTTTGTTTTGGTTACAAATCTAAGGATTAAAATGAGGTTAGTGATGAGTCAACAATACCTGGAAATTGCCATGATAAATATATAGAAATACATTTATGTAACGAAAATATATCGGGAAAGGAAATGTAATTAATTACTCAGGGGAAAATATCGCTGTATTATTTACGCCGCTGACACAGAATCCCTGAAGTAATTATCTAATTCTCGGATTACATTCGAGTTGGATTATTATTAACACTAAAAGCTTATTAACTTGATTATAAAATCTTCATTAACTTGAAACGTTTGTATGCGAAAGAAAGAAGAACAGAGCGACGATGTTAACCGATCAGTCAGCCAAACTCCGAGTGACAAAGAATAATTCTGGTTGATATTTCACCTCAGCGAATCATCTAACCTCTTCTAAACCTTCGTTCATTTTCATATAAGTTAATATTTCAATAAATGCTATTTATTTATTAATCTCAAGGAAATTTGTTCAAAAGTAATTTTTCTTCTTTTCCTACCGGTTTCTTAAGCCTTGTAAACTCTGGGATTCTTTCCTTTCCTCCGTGTTTTAAGATTACCACATGATTCTGATTTCGTCTTTCAAAAAATCTTTTGTAATGTCAGCAAATTGACAAATTTGAGTTTTTCAAGACAACCTGTCACCGAGAATTAAAAAAAGTAATTTTCCTTGATTTCTCTGCTATGTGAATTAAACCAGAGAATTTTTTTTTTTTTCAAATGAAAACAAATGAAAAGCTATTTTGGTGGAAATCCCACAATTACGTCAAATGTAAATTTATCGAAAGATTTAACATGCGGGACGATAATAAAAACAGAAAAAAATATATATTTTGAGAATCATTTCCTTGTTTTGCTGACTTCTTAATTTTTCCTTTCGCTCAGTAAGCTTGGAATTCTTCTTGACCTCTGAGACGAAATTTCGTGGAATAAAAGAGTCAAAGCAAGGTCCTGGGGAACCCCGGGGGTCCATAAGCGGTGGTTTCCTGGAAGAAGGATTTGTTTCCTTTCAGGATTTGCTGTCATTAAAACAGGAGGGATTCGACTCTGAGAGAGAGAGAGAGAGAGAGAGAGAGAGAGAGAGAGAGAGAGAGAGAGAGAGAGAGAGAGGAGGAATCAGCTCTTTCAAATTCTGTTTTAGCCAGAATAAAACAGGACGAATCTCGACTCTCTCTCTCTCTCTCTCTCTCTCTCTCTCTCTCCCCACTCTCTGTCTCTCTCTCTCTTTCTCTCTCATTCTGTCTGTCTGTGCCCCACTCTCTCTCTCTCTCTCTCTCTCTCTCTCTCTCTCTCTCTCTCTCTCTCTCTCTCGTAATAAAGATTATAAAATGAAGCACCATGACACATTTGATCATAAACTAAAATGAAACATAAGTCTTACCTGGTTCTGTCTGTCTGTCTGCCAGTCCATCTCATACAAACACACACACACAACTAAAGATTAAAACCAGTATGAAAAGAACAGGAGCTCTGACCACGAAACATTGATGATTCTATAACGATGAACGACCATTCCTCTTGTGACTCTCACACTGAATCTTTCTTTGCACGGCGGAAGCAATTATGGCCTTGCCGAAATGACCCCCACACCTGAATTCCTCCGAGGAGAGAGAGAGAGAGAGAGAGAGAGAGAGAGAGAGAGAGAGAGAGAGAGAGAGAGAGAGAGAAAAAGGGGAATTTTAATTCCTACTTGTGTCCTTCAAAATCCACCCGAATTGCGGAAGTTGGTAATTACATGCGATCTAATTCTGTTCGGGTTCTCTCTCTCAGTTCTTTCTTCTATGTATGTATGTATGTATGTATGTATGTATGTATGTATGTATGTATGTATGTATGTATGTATGTATGTATGTATGTATACATATATATATCTACATATATATATCTATCTATATATATATATATATATATATATATATATATATATATATATATATATATATATATATATATATATATATATATATGACAGACTAGAACTAAACTGGTCAGGATAATCTTATAAAGGGGCAAAGGCTGATATAGAAAGTATAATTGTTGTTTGTGGAGTGACAGTGGGTGGACGTAAATTCAGGTGGAAGACGAACAATTAAAAGTTGTGTGGGAGAAAAATGCGAACCTTAATAATAAAAGCGTGCATAACACAGAGGTGGAAATTGCTTAAATAATCTAGGATTTTGTGAAATATAATAAAAATGCCATGTTTCTTATTCTGAATTAAGAAAAAGACGGATTTCCAAACCCTTCAGGATATTTTAAAGGACAATAGTCGATGCTCTTTTAGGTCAAAGGACTGTTCATCAGGCTTGTAGAACTTTCATACGCCTACCGTACGGTTTTACCTTATTGTATCACTGCTCTCTTGAATATTGAATATATCTAAATTCATGCTTTGCAATTATAATATAAATGCAGCGTTTTTATTGTATTACCTAGAACAAAGAACAACAATACAACTGAAAATCAAATATAGAGATCGTGCTTGAGTATTATTATTATTATTAGTATTATTATTATTATTATTATTATTATTATTATTATTATTCAGAAGATGAAGCCCATTCATTTGGAACAAGCACCCCACAAGGGCCACTGACTTGAAGTTCAAGCTTCCAAAGGATATTTAGGTGTACATTAGACAGAAGTAACAGGAGGTAATGGGAAATACAAAAAGAAGAGATCACTCGTTAAAAGAGAAAACAAATTAACAAATTAATAAATTAATAGATAAAAACATAAGTAAATTATTAAAATAGAGGGAGAATTGTATGAGGGTAGTAATGCATTGCATCTTCGCTTGACAGAAATGAACGTAACAATTACCAACATGTATAATTTTCATTCTAGAAAAATCAGTTCGTTGTTCCATAGGCAACAGCAAAGAAACTCAGTGTTGAAACCCAGTCCCACATGACGACGCAGAACTAGAATAATTATTCTGAAGAAGCCACAAAAGGGAAATCTGTCTTTTCCTTCCTTCCCTGGAAGGAGCATTTCAGAAACGAGGTCTAAAAATGAACTGGGAATTTTTCCCGAAGCAAAATCCTCGTCAGTCTGCCATTTATTCTGCGTCTGTTGCTCCTTCTGTTTTCCTTTTTCTGCTGTTGCTGTTGCCTGGCGTAGAATAGAATACAGAAAGTAGGCCAAAGGCCAAGCGCTGGGACCTTTGAGGTCATTCAGCGCTGTAAGGGAAACAGAGTAAAAAGGTTTGAAAAGTGTACACGAGGACACCATGAATCAGTTGTCAGGAGAGACTGGCTACCAAGATTGCAGAAAGAGAATATGAACGGAGTTACAGTATAAGGAATGGAAGTGGTTGCAGCTAGGGGCCATGAAAGGGACGTTACAAAGAACCTTAAATAATGCCTACAGTTCACCGTGCGAGGTGCACTGACGGCACTACCCCCTACTGGAGTTCCCTGGCGCAAGTAGAAGAGGTCTTCTGCAAATTAGTCCTAACAAAAACTCCGCCACAAAAGTTCTTTTGGGGAAACTTTCCTCTGGTGCTCGTGGGTGGGAGAGCGTTAGTGTCTAAGCTGACCACCTAAACATATCACACCCACATAAAACTGCTGTTTGCTGGGTTTTTACCTTTTTTTTCACTCTGGATTTATTTCATGAGGGAACTTGAATTAAAGTTGGAAGTAATATTACAATAGGAGTACGTGAATGCTTTTATTTCTCTCTCTCTCTCTCTCTCTCTCTCTCTCTCTCTCTCTCCGTGAGAGAAACAAGGCCATCACGGTCTGAATTTTCCTGTGCAATGTCGAATACTTCAGCACAACGACCGCCATTACTCGGTAATTAGGAGGTGCAAGAAATGTCTTCCAGGTAAAGTAAGAACTAGTTCCACAACACTGATTCTGGTCTCATGACTTTCTGGAATCGTATCGAAAACTTTGGCGTTGTAATAATAATAATAATAATAATAATAATAATAATAATAATAATAATAATAATAATAATAATAATAATAGTCTTTATTTCAGCTCAGGGCCATATACATGTAATATACAAAGCAGAGACAATACAATACACACAGTTTAGACGCACGAGACGAAATTATAAAAAAAGATAACGGGCAATATCCACAAAATTGTTGAGGAAGTAGTAAAACAGTATTCATAATAATGGTAATGACAGTCTTAATATTGAGAACAACAAAAATATATTGAAAATGATAATTAAATAAAAAAACA
>NC_089755.1:117500-127500 GCF_040412425.1 Macrobrachium rosenbergii
AAGAAGAAGAAGAACAAGAAGAAGAAGAAGAAGTCCGGTCTCCACTAGAGAAGCCTGATTGTATATGAATCACGGTGATGTGATAAATAGTCATAATATGGCTACGTGCGACAAACGCACTACACGGTCAACATGGCAGAGGTGGGTGGATATCTTCTCCAAATGCAAAACACCTGAGTTCGACGGGTGAGTTGATGGGAGGCGATATTCACTTATAAACCTCTGTGGCCGAATGGGTTAGTGCGTCCCTGTAGTCCTGAGTCCTCGTCCGTCGCTGGTTCGACCCCACGGGACGGTGGACTTATTATCAACTAAAAATTCCCTTCGGTAACATATATGAAACTATATTATTTCCGAGGTAGAGCGAATTGGATATTAAAGCGACGTTTGTAGCTTTCTGATTGTATATGAATCACGGTGATGTGATAAATAGTCATAATATGGCTACGTGCAACAAACGCACTACACGGTCAACATGGCAGAGGTGGGTGGATATCGTCTCCAAATGCAAAACACCTGAGTTCGACGGGTGAGTTGATGGGAGGCGATATTCACTTATAACCTCTTGTGGCCGAATGGGTTAGTGCGTCCCTGTAGTCCTGAGTCCTCGTCCGTCGCTGGTTCGACCCCACGGGACGGTGGACTTATTATCAACTAACAAAATTCCCCTTCGGTAACATATATGAAAATATATTATTTCCGAGGTAGAGCGAATTGGATATTAAAGGACGTTTGTAGCTTTCTGATTGTATATGAATCACGGTGATGTGATAAATTGTCATAATATGGCTACGTGCGACAAAACGCACTACACGGTCAACATGGCAGAGGTGGGTGGATATCGTCTCCAAATGCAAAACACCTGAATTCGACGGTGAGTTGATGGGAGGCGATATTCACTTATAACCTCTTGTGGCCGAAGGGTTAGTGCGTCCCTGTAGTCCTGAGTCCTCGTCCATCGCTGGTTCGACCCCACAGGACGGTGGACTTATTATCAACTAAAAATTCCCCTTCGGTAACATATATGAAAATATATTATTTCGAGGTAGAGCGAATTGGATATTAAAGGACGTTTGTAGCTTTCTGATTGTATATGAAGCACGGTGATGTGATAAATAGTCATAATATGGCTACGCAAGCGACAAACGCACTACACGGTCAACATGGCAGAGGTGGGTGGATATCGTCTCCAAATGCAAAACACCTGAGTTCGACGGGTGAGTTGATGGGAGGCGATATTCACTTATAACCTCTCTTGTGGCCGAATGGGTTAGTGTGTCCCTGTAGTCCTGAGTCCTCATCCGTCGCTGGTTCGACCCCACGGACGGTGGACTTATTATCAACTAAAAATTCCCTTCGGTAACATATATGAAAATATATTATTTCGGGGTAGAGCGAATTGATATCAAAGGACGTTTGTAGCTTTCTGATTGTATATGAATCACGGTGATGTGATAAATAGTCATAATATGGCTACGTGCGACAAACGCACTACACGGTCAACATGGCAGAGGTGGGTGGATATCATCTCCAAATGCAAAACACCTGAGTTCGACGGGTGAGTTGATGGGAGGCGATATTCACTTATAACCTCTCTTGTGGCCGAATGGGTTAGTGCGTCCCTGTAGTCCTGAGTCCTCGTCCGTCGCTGGTTCGACCCCACGGGACGGTGGACTTATTATCAACTAAAAAAATTCCCATTCGGTAACATATATGAAAATATATTATTTCCGAGGTAGAGCGAATTGATATTAAAGGACGTTTGTAGCTTTCTGATTATATATATATATATATATATATATATATATATATATATATATATATATATATATATATATATATATATATACATATATATGTTACAGTCAACATGCAGTAATCAGTCATTACATGCGTAATGACTGAAATTTCAGTCATCACGCGTAATGCACTTAGGGACATTTGATCCCCCAGGAGGTAGTACTAAACATGGCGAAACAGTGAGTCACCTACACTGTTTCGCCGGGTTTAGTACTAGTCCCTGGGGGTCAAATGTATTTGGCCGTGTTTAGTACTAGCTCCTGGGGATCAAATGTCCCTAAGTGCATTTGTGATGACTGAAATTTCAGTCATTACGCAAGAATGACTGATTACGCGTGTTGACTGTAACATATGTATATATATATATATATATATATATATATATTTTTTTTTTTTTTTCTTCACTACGCCCACAGTATTGCAATTCAGTTATTCTTTTTTGTTCTTAAATGATGATGATGATGATGATGATGATGATGATGACGATGATGATGACGACAATTATGATGATGATGACGATGATGACGAAGACGACGACGACGATGATGATGATGATTATTATTATTATTATTATTGCACGCATCTAAATTGTAAATTCTCTAGACTGAAAGAGACTTATAGCAAACATATGTTAGCTTGACAGATACTGTGGACACTTTAGTGCACATTCCCCCTATCAAGGTCTATCATTTAAATATCCACAGTGATTCCTTCCTCTTCAGTCTGAAGGACGTGTCAGGTGAAGACTTGATAGTCTAGGAACTTTGCAAGTTCCAATATTAGATTCAAGTTGCACCGAAGTGTAACTGGCTTCTTTCTTACGGCTAATTTCACCAACTTGAACTTTCTCGTTATGAATGTTCTGTTTATCTCAAATCTTACGTTTTTAAACAGTTTCCACTCTACCGTATTAACATGTGAATTCATAATGTCATACTGACACCAAGATACATCACAGAAAAAAGCGTACAAAACATATGTTGTGAAAAGTAAGCAGATACGACGTGGAAAGTCTGCTAACAGGAAATCCTCCGTCACAGCCGAGGCAGAGAGAGAGAGAGACCTTACAGACCTTACAGACCTTACAATTCGTTCGGGTTGCCCCAGGTCCCTCAGTGTGAGGCGCCTTTGATGTCTACCAGAGAGTTGCTAACGCATCTTCCGGTATATTTTGCATCTTCCAGTCTTGGATGGTCTGGGATGCATCTTAGATATTTGTCGAGCTTATTCTTAAACACATCTACGCTCACTCCTGTTATGTTCCTCAGATGAGCTGGTAGCGCATTGAATAGACGCTGCATTATCGATGCTGGTGCGTGGTGGATTAATGTCCTGTGTGCTTTCCTTAATTTTCCTGGTATAGTTTTTGGCACTATTAATCTACCTCTGCTTGCTCTTTTGATAATTTTAGTTCCATGATATTTTCGGTAATTCCTTCTATCTGTTTCCATGCTTGAATTACCATGTAGCGTTCTCTTCTCCTTTCAAGACTATATAAATTTAAGAATTGTAGTCTTTCCCAGTAGTCAAGGTCCTTAACTTCTTCTATTCTAGCTGTAAATGACCTTTGTACACTCTCTATTTGTGCAATATCCTTTTTGGTAGTGTGGGTACCATATTATATTGCAATATTCAAGTGGACTACGTACGTACGCGTTTTATAAAGCATAATCATGTGTTCAGCTTTTCTTGTTTTGAAGTGCCGGAACAACATTCCCATTTTTGCTTTGCATTTTGCCAATAGAATTGCTATTTGATCATTGCATAACATATTCCTATTCAACATCACACCAAGGTCTTTAACTGCTTCCTTGTTTGTGATTGTCTCATTATTAGGTCCTTTATATGCATATAGCATTCCTACTTTATCACCATAGTTCATTGATTCAAATTTATCAGAGTTAAATACCATCCTATTTATCTCTGCCCATTTATATATTTTATTTAGGTCTCTTTTGTAGCAAGTTCCTATCTTCATCACAAGCAATTTCTCTACTTATTCTTGTGTCATCTGCGAAACTTCTTACTACTGAGTCCTTAACATTACTGTCTATGTCTGCAATCATAATCACAAACAGCAATGCAGCTAACACCGTACCCTGTGGTACACCAGATATTACCGTAGCTTCATCCGATTTCTCATCGTTTGCAATCACTATCTGTTTTCTGTTTTGCAAAAATTCTTTTATCCATCTTCCTACTTTGTCAACAATGTTATGTTTTCTAATTTTTTTCGCTAATATATTATGATCTACCTTGTCAAAAGCTTTTGCAAAGTCTAGGTAAACCACATCTGTATCTTTTTCATTTATCATATTTTTATATATGCTTTCATGGTGGACTAACAGTTGGGTTTGTGTACTTTTTCCGGGTACAAAACCATGTTGTCCTATATTGAACAATCTATTTTTCATTAAATGTTTCATTATATTTTTTTTATTGCCTTTTCATAAATTTTCATAATATGAGATGTCAAACTCACAGGCCTATAATTACTTGACTCTAGTCTTGAACCACTTTTGAAAGTAGGAGTAATATATGCTAATTTATGCTCATCATAAATCTTGCCTGTATCTATACTTTGTCTTAATAATATTACTATGGCTTTGCGATTGAATGAACCACTTTCTTTAACAATATGACAGGTACTCCATCTGGTCCTGCTGCTGATCCATTTTTAATTTCATTAATAGCCTGCACAATATCGGCTTCTGTAATATCTATATCTGATAAGTATTCAGTATTTTCATCTCTTATTTCTGTATCATTATCTTCATTTTCAATTCTAGGTGTAAATTCACTCTTATATCTTTCTGCTAATATGTTACATATTTCCTTTTTTCATTCGTTAATCGCCCTTCAATTCTTAGAGGGCCTATTTTCTACTCTTATTTTATTCATCTTTTTGCATATGAATAAAAATTTTAGGGTTTTGCTTGATATTTTGTAGTGTCATTTCTTCTAGATTCCCTTTTTCATTTTCTTTTGATTGTATAATCTTTTGTTCTGCATTTTCTATCTTACTTTTTAGTTCCATCACTTTCCATGCATTCTTTTCTTTTGCAAGAGCTTTTTTCCACTTTCTAATTTTTCTGGAACAAGATCCTTCTGTCTCTTGGAATTCGTGACTGATGATTACTTTTTTCTTCAGTATATATTTTTCCACTATTTCCTCTAATATTTTATATAATATATCGGTATTTACCTGTATATCATCACTTACAAATATATTTTCCCATTCTTTGTTTAATTCTTCATTTATTTTTGACCAATTTATATTCTTACTATAGAAATTGTATTTTCCATATCCTTCCCATTTTTTCGTTTCTTGCTTTTCTCTGTTTTCATATGTTCTGAACGGACTGTTAGTTCTATGACATTATGGTCCGAAATACTCGTGTTATATACTATTATTTCTTTAACATAGTTCACACCGTTCACAAATACTAGATCTAAAATATTATCCTTTCTTGTTGGTAGGTGATTTATTTGCTGAATGTTATGTTCTAGTAGCATATCTAATAGCTTTTCAAATTGCCTCTTATCTTCTGCACTACTATTGCTCTCTTTTTATATGTATAAATACAACCACAGTCTCCTATTCGTTCTTTCCATTCTACAAAAGGAAAGTTAAAGTCTCCGGTTAGAGTATAGTCCAGTCCTTGTGATTTCTACATATTTCATCCAATTTTTCAATTATTATGTCAAACTCTTTAGTATTAGGGGTCTATATATTACAATGTTCACTAATTTTTCATATTCAAATTCTAAAGCTATTAATTCACATTCTGTTACTATATTTCTCACAGATTTTTCCTTGATTGGCATCTCTCCCATATATCACGGTTCCCTTGATTTCTATTTTTCTATCTGATCTATAAGTTTGGAAACCCTTTATCTGGTCATCATTACCAGTCTCTTGGGAATACCAGGTTTCACTTATATTCAATATTTCTATTTTTTCATTTTGGGTTAGTTCTTCTAAGAACTCTATCTTTCTTTTTGAGTTACTCGAAACTAAACCCTGCGCGTTCATCACTATGATGGTTTGCATATTATTCCATTATCTAATATGGGTAATAATAAGGATTTTCCCATGTCTCTTTCCTGTTCTGATATGTTGATCTTTTTCATTTCCAGAAATTCGTACATTAAAAATCCAACTTTTCCATTATACTTGTTCTTCCAGCTTCATATTTATTCACTTTGTGCATAAACCTGCACTTATCTCCATATCTGCACCATCCCTTAGCATCATAGATACATTGCTTGTTCCTTGTGCTATATCTAGGTGCTGATGGCTCATATCGTGGTGCTGACATTTCATAATGTGTTGTTGGCTTGTTTTTTGCCTTCATCACATGATCTTTGTTCTTTTCTTTATTTGTTTCATTTTTACCTTGATTTTTTATATGTATTTGATTTTGATTTTGGTTTTCATGGCTACAGGATGCATGTACCTACATTTCTTATTAAACCTACATCCATTTCCTTCTTTCCATTTTCTACATATTTTTGGATGTAGATCGCTGCATTCCTCTTCATAGCCATCTAGATATGCACATTTGCCATATATCTCATAATTGTGACATATCTTGGGATGTTTGTAATAACATCTTTCACCAAACCTGCAATTCCCTCTTTTCAAAAGGGTGCATACTGTGTCTTTCTTTTTTTTTTCTTGTTCTTTCCCATCAGTATGGAGATCCGGGTACAACCTCTTTGGGATTTTATTTTGATTTATCATGTCATAATTTATTTCTTCATAAGTATGTTGCTGTATTGCCTCATATGTAGAATCTATGAGTTTCTCTGCATCCATACTATTATCCTGTTCTTTGTTTTCATTAATCTTTTCCTCTCTTCAGTCTTATTTTCTTCTTTTCTATTTTCCTCTTCTTTCTTCTTCTTCATCCTCTTCATCTTCTTCATCCTCCACAATCTGTACATTAAGTCTTGATTTAATGAGAGAGAGAGAGAGAGAGAGAGAGAGAGAGAGAGAGAGAGAGAGAGAGAGAGAGAGAGAGAGAGAGAGAGAGAGAGAGCTCTAATGAGGTTCTGCAGAATATCTGATCCTCTCGGGTGGGAGATGGATGCTGAGCTTTGCATAAAAGTTCAAAATTCTTTCCCCCAAAACTTTGTGATGGACCTTAATCCCTCTCCCAGGAGGGTTGGGGTCAGGGGTTAAGCGTTACCCGTTTGAGATATTAACTTTTTGTTGGCTGTGCAGCCTCTCTGATGTGGTTGGAATATCTTCTTTTGTAAGTAAATGGCGTGAAGGTTATTTATCTTCATCTCTTACAAAATTCTGATTCAAACACGGTCGAATGCCTATTTTGCAACTTCGACATTCTTCGTTGTCTTTCCTCGATTCATATCTATTCTTGTGAAGGATATCAGCCATTCTTTCTCAAAATTCCTTCTCGTTATGAAACCATTGTTTCCTGAGGCATGACAAATGCTCAAACTCTCAGAGCTCTCAAAAAGGATTCTGAAAACGGACTCTGGCGTCAAGGATTCAGACTAAAACGCTGATTGCTTTTGGAAATGGATGCATTCTCCGCTCGGACCCTGGCTATAACAACACCTGACGAGCCAACAACAATCGTAAAAAAAAAAAAAAAAAAAAAAAAAAATGGAAGGAATATTTCCAACGCGCAATACACTGAAGACGTATCTAGATAGGACCATTTTCTTTTTTCTAGTGGAAAATTAAAGACATCAGATTCAAAGTTTTCAAGTTCTGAAAAAGTATAAATCAGTTATTTTCAACAGGTACTTAAACAATTCTTTAACAGCTTATCCATATGAACTGTATATTGCGCGTCAAAAAGCATCGATAAATTAAGCACAAAGTATGTAAAAATTTAAATGGGTTGGTGGAGATTTTCAAAGCTCAATGAGTCTAGAATGTTTCAACTCTGAATGATTTTTAAAAATGTTTTCTGGATCCCTATGCCACAGTACAGAACTAAGAATCTTTTGGGAAAATTATAGTGTCGTGATAATGTAAAATAACAAGAAATAAATGCTTTTGATGATCATTCATACTTCCTCAGAACCGGTTGTTAAATTTGCAAATGAATGCTCAAACGCTTCTTCATGAAACTACTTGTGAATGCCTAGTGTTGTACAAATGGTGAATTATTTGTAAAGATGAGCGAAAAATGAAGGAAAATGAATGGCTCAGTATTTAAATAGTGTTTTTGCAATTCATAAATACTCAGAAAAGAACATTAATATGTCTGTGATATTACTAAATCAATAAATAAGAAATTAAATCCAGCAATATTTTTCATAATTATAATAATAATAGCATAAGAAAGCCAATCACATTGGACCAAAAATAAACAAAACTATAAATTTAGTAATACCTAAGATTTTGTGAGAAGTTCAAGTCACGGAATAAAGAGCAATTCACAGAGGAAATAGGAAGAACACTCCCCCCCTCTCCAAAAGATACCTAATAATAAAGGACTTAAAAAAACTAATAATAAAAACGAATACCCCTCAATAAAAGAATAATGAATCAACACTCACCAAAACGGAGACGATGCAGAACTTCTGAAAAAAATTGAATTAAAGATTGTTATTCATATTGTAATAAACTTTGATCAATGTTCTTAAAGTAAATCACTGTGTCTGCAGTGTAACTTATTTTTACTCTCTCTCTCTCTCAGTGCAATATGACAATTATCATTTCAAAAACCATAACAATATAAACAAATTCATCACATTTCAAAATTAAACTAACCTTGATTAATGAAGAGTCTCTGTCAGCAACTGAAAATTAAAAGTGAAAATGTGACAACAATTTCATAAATCATTTACTCAAGTTTCTTATGTCGACAGCAGTTTTCAGAATTTTAGGTTATGCCAAGAATAATTTCCTTCAGTATTCCTACAGATAAATTTCGTCAAATGAGAGAGAGAGAGAGAGAGAGAGAGAGAGAGAGAGAGAGAGAGAGAGAGAGAGAGAGAGAGAGAGAGAGAGAGAGAGAGAGAATGTTCAAATTTAATAACGACCAGAGTCAGAGAATTCTGGTTTTCGCTCCAGACATTTGATGTCCCAGAATATCAATCTTCATAAAAACTATTTATCATATTCATATGACAGTTATTATTCCAGCATAATGCTATGGAAGACCTCTGAATTAAAAAAAAAATTATTTCATCGAAAAATGAAGACGTCTTTGCTGGATGAATGATAAAAAGGAAATATTTATTTTAGCAGAGATTGTCGAGAATAGATTTCATATGTAAATAATATCCTGTCAATCTTAGAATAAGTTTCTGATTGAAAGACTTTTCTACATTCCAAGAGGAAGGAGATAACAGCTAAGCAGGTGTTCAGACACATTTTATATGACTTTTGGGAACTTTTATGAAGGCAAAACGTTCATGACATCATAAGAAGAAGAAAGAATTAAACAGATATTTCATACCTTTACCTTTGCCTGATGACGAAATTGTTTCTTATAAATCAATGTTCAAGTACATATACTTATCTGTTGTCCAGTTATTCTTTATTTTCTTTATGTCCTTAACTTTCCTTGCCTATAAGTATTCTAGTCTATGTTAGAATACTTTTATAAGTCAAGGAATTTTACCTTGAATAGACAGAAAACATAATTAAAAGGCAGCGTTAAAATCCACAGCTATGAAATGGTCTTAACCAAATTCTAAATCTCCAAACTTCCAAAGGTCTAGTTAGCAGCTGATAGAAGTCGATGAAATACCCCCAGAGGCCTCAATCAGCAGGAAGCCTTTGGCTCTGCCGCCTGAGATCACTAAGGATTTAATGTCCTGCTTCCGAAATGTGTGATCTCTCTCTCTCCAGTAATTTGGGAGTTACCCGAGTTTTTTCCCAGTTGAAGAGTTTTTTCCCTATTAAGAGTTTTTCTTAAGAGCTTTTTCCCTTTGAAGGGTATTTTCCCTTTCAAGAGTTTTTGAAGTTTTTTCTTTTCAAGAGTTTTTCTTCGAAGAGTTTTTTCCTTTTGGAAGAGTTGTTTCCCCTTTGAAGAGTTTTTGTAAGAGTTTTTCCAGTGAAGATTTTTTCCTTTGAAGAGTTTTTTCCCTTTGAAGAATTTATTCCCTCTGAGGAGCTTTTTCTTTGAAGAGTTTTTTCTTTAAAGAGTTTTTCTTGAAGAGTATTTTGCTTTGAAGAGTTTTTTCTCTGATTTTTTTCTTTGAAGATTTT
>NC_089755.1:130000-137500 GCF_040412425.1 Macrobrachium rosenbergii
TATGTCTTGGGAATGAATTGCACCTAAAGGAATTATAATTGATAATTGCTTCTGCCTTATCAAGAAGTCACTCATCTATTTATCGTTGTTTCTAAACTAGAGGCCCAGGTTCGAATCCTGGCCAGGTCAAAAGCATTTACCAATTATAACATTCTTCGTCTGTAGGGTATTCCAAAGTATAGTGGTTCTATGCTGAATGACATTTGTGGCTAAATATTTGCATATAAAAAAATTGTCACGATTGTGTAAGTGACAAAAAATTCCACCTTTTTATTAAATACATTCACAGATTCAGTCAGTGAGTCACTCTTGTGTTTGCAAGGGGCCATTTACTCTCTCCAAAGGCTCATCAGCAGCGAACATCAGGTTTTGGAAATAAATCGATCAGTAAAATTTTGTCAAAAACTTCAACATTTGAAATTAATCCAGTTATTAAGTAAAAAAAAAAAACTGTAATTCGATAAAATATAAATACAAAAATATATAAAAACAACATATCCTTCAGGCCAGCTCTGTTGAGAGCTGATAATCAGCTCAGTGGTCTGGTAAAGCTATAATAATAATAATAATAATAATAATAATAATAATAATAATAATAATAATAATAATAATAATAATAATAATAATAATAATAATAATAATAATATTAAAAAGGATGGCTATATTATGCGAATTTATCTTATATAGTGTCTTTTCTATCCTCCTTATGATTCGCTTTTCAGGCTCAGCGATGTTAGTCAGTAACTGGCCGATATTCATGTTGGAAAAGGACAGTGTGCGGAATATTGGAAGTCTTTCATTAAAATATCCAATCAGAAATCGTTCGTCTGGGTTCAGGTTCTATTGTAGGTACCGTCGACATGTTTCGACCAGCTCGTTGGTCATCCTCTGGACGTGGTTGCAGAAGGTCTGAAGAAACGAGGTGCTCGGGTTGGTATTTATGGGGGGGGGGGTCTTGCTCGGTGCTGAATTATGATTGGCTGCCCGGGGCATGTACCCTCGGGCGGAGCCTTCTCATCCAATTCGAAGTTCGGTTTTCGTCTTGCGTGCGAGCGGCGTTGTAGTGCTGAGGATGAAGAGAAGAATTTCGATCCTTGGATGCCGAATTTTGATTTGCTCGTACGCTATGGGGATCGCTCGGTGCATGTCTCCTGGCTGCCGTGGGGAGGAGAAAGGTTTCTTGCGTAATGTTGAGTGTTGGTTTCTCCTTCCCAATGTGCAATGCTTCCAAGAGGCGTAGGCGGCGGTGGTCGGTAATTTGGTCATTTATTGCGATGTTCGTGATTATGTCTTTTCTTGCTATTCTCTGGTTATGGACGGTCCTGGCATGATTAAAGATAGCCCCCTCTTGGGTGTGGCAGGAAATCCTCTTGGAGAAACGCATGGTGGTCATACCGATGTAAGAACCGAGGCATCCTCGGACGGGGCATGAGTACCGGTATACCACGTTGGTTTTCTTCAAAGGGGTCCTGCTGAGGGGGGGCTGGGTTGTTGCGCATAACCAGGCTGCTCGTCTTTCTGCTCTTGTAATAAATAACCAGATGTATATTTTTGTTGGAGTCAACAGGGCTGACATTATTTTCGATGATGTTTTTGAGGGCGCGTTCGTCTTCTTTATATTTATGGTGAAATTGTCCTTTGTAGAAGAGCTCTATACGTTCAGGGGCATCGGGGCGAGGTTCCTGACGGTACCATCTATCGATGTTCGCTTTGATAGATTCTTCTATATCCCGGTTTGGGTGTCCAAAGGCGATCATCGATAGATGGTACCGTCAGGAACCTCGCCCCGATGCACCTGAACGTATAGAGCTCTTCTACAAAGGACAATTTCACCATAAATATAAAGAATACGAATGTCCTTTCCCTCAAAAACATCATCGAGAATAATGTCAGCCCTATTGACTCCAACAAAAATATACATCTGGTTATTTATTACAAGAGCAGAAAGACGAGCAGCCTGGTTATGCCAACAACCCAGCCCCCTCAGCAGGACCCCTGAAGAAAACCAACGTGGTATACCGGTACTCATGCCCCGTCCGAGGATGCCTTTCCGGTTCTACATCGGTATGACCACCATGCGTTTCTCCAAGAGGATTTCCTGCCACACCCAAGAGGGGGCTATCTTTAATCATGCCAGGACCGTCCATAACCAGAGAATAGCAAGAAAAGACATAATCACGAACATCGCAATAATTGACCAAATTACTGACCACCGCCGCCTACGCCTCTTGGAAGCATTGCACATTGGGAAGGAGAAACCAACACTCAACATTACGCAAGAAACCTTTCTCCTCCCCACGGCAGCCAGGAGACATGCACTGAGCGATCCCCATAGCGTACGAGCAAATCAAAATTCGGCATCCGAGGATCGAAATTCTTCTCTTCATCCTCAGCACTACAACGCTGCTCGCACGCAAGACGAAAACCGAACTTCGAATTGATGAGAAGGGTTCTCGCCCGAGGGTACATGCCCGGCAGCCAACCATAATTCAGCACCGAGCAAGACACCCCCCCTATAAATACCAACCCGAGCACAAGTGCTATCAGAAGGGCATGATGTCATCCTCCTACAAGAGACTCTAGTAAGAGAAACCGCCAAATTCACATTCCAGGGATATACAGTGTACAAAACCCCACACACAAATGAAAACAGAGGGCTAATCACGCTTATTAAAGCAACAATTCCCTCTGAACAAACAAGAAATATAGACTGTGGTCAAGGGATAGAAATGCTAAGTGCCCTTATAAGACTAGCAAATACCTCCCTAATTGTGCACAACATATACAAAGGCCATAACAAAACTTTTGAAGGAAAAAACCTTTTCAGTGCAGCCACAAGCGAAAACACCTTCTTCACGGGAGATTTCAATGCCCATCACCCGTGTCTACACTCAGCAACATACAAATGCAGCAGGCAGACACATAAATCTGCTAATGGAAGAATTTCCTGAAGTGATGCTGCTAAATGATATAAATGAAGCAACACACCTCCAAGGCGGAAGGCTAGACTTGAGCTTCATATCTAAAAATCTACAGGAAAACTGCACACGGAAATTGCACCCAATATTGGCCAGTGATCACTTTGCAACAGAAACCAACATAAGGATAATAAAAATACCTCCACCACCACCTCCTCCAGCAGGTTGGAGACCAGATCTGGCCAACTGGTTAGTGTTTGAAAACCATACGACCAGTTGGGCAACACACACATACATGAGACCCGGCCCAAAACATGAACCAACTGTAAGAGGACTTTGAAAAAGAGCCTACACAGTGCAGCAAATGCTTCCACGCCAAAGAGAACCTTTGGTACAAACAAAACCCCACAAAGACAGCTGGTACTACAACTCAAGAATAAAGGAAATGAATTGAGAGTTAACAGAACAAGGAAGCTCTTCAGGAAACAACCCACAGAGGAACTACATGCTGTCTTAAGGGATGTAATGAATCATGCAACCCAAACAGCCAGAGAAGTAAAGCGGGAACCCTGGCTGATGTGGTGCTCACAGACGACCCGTCTAACCCCAATAGCGAAAATATGGTGGTGGTTCAACAAGGTATCAGGAAAGACCAGACCACCACAAGCACATCATCCCAACCCACAGGCAGAAGCGAACAGACTTGTGCAACATTTCGCTGACAGGACCAAAACGGGACATCTGCCACCTGCCACAAGGAAAGGCAGGTGACATTAGATCCAGGGAGATGGCTAGTTATCAACACAGCGTGCAATGAGCCTGACGTCACTGACACCCCATTCACAATGAATGAGCTTAACAAAGCCCTCCAAAAGGAAAAACACAGCTCCAGGATCAGACATGATCACATACAGCATGCTGAAAAATATGGGCACAGCAGCCAAGGAAGTACATCTGCACATAATCAACAGAACATACACTGAGCAAGTCAGACCCACACAATGGAATCAACAAAACACACAACCAATTCCCAAACCCAAGGAATCAAACTCCTACAGGCCCATTTCTCTCATCAGCTGCACAGAAAAGACTGCAGAGAGAATGGTACTAAACAGACTCGTATGGAAAACAGGATCACTACATCATCGCCTATATGGTTACAAAGAAGGAATAGGCACACAAGAATGCCTAGCAGATGTAATGGTAACAATAAACAATAGAAAGTCAATTGTAGTTTTTCTCGATTTAGAAAAAGCCTACGAACTAGCCAGCGCCGCCGTCATCCTTACTACCTTGGTGGACAAAAGAGTTAAGGGTAACCTGTTAGCATGGGTCAAAGGATACATGCAAAACAGACAAGCCAGAGTCACCTTCCCAGGTGCAAGCTCAGATTTTCTCAACTTAGAAAATGGAACACCACAGGGAGGAATACTTAGCCCCTTCCTCTTCAATGTACTAATGGAAAATGTAGCCACAATCACCCTGCCAGAGGGAGTGGAAATTTTCATATATGCAGACGATGTGTGCTTAGTGAGCACACACAGGTACAGATCCTACCAAAATATGCAAAATGCAATAACACAAATTGAAAATAGCTGTACAGATCTTGGTCTAAAAATCAATACAGCAAAAACCAAAGCAATGGCAATTAAACATGACCTAAACCCAAATGAAATACAACTCATGGGTGAACCCATCGAATGGGTAGAAAACTTTGTGTACCTAGGAGCAAATATCAACAAACAACTCTCCCCACGCAAAGAAATAGAAATACTTAAGCAAAAAATCAAATGCAGGCAAAATGCCATGAGAAGAATCACCTCTCTAAAACAAGGAGCAGTATACCATGCCCTCAGAACCTTCTACATACAGACAATAAGGTCAACTGTGGAGTACGCAGCACCTGTCCTTACTCGCCTCACAAACACAGAACAAAAAAGCTTCGAAGTAATCCAAAACAATGCCTTAAGACTCATCACAGGTGCACCCATGTGGACTAACTTGTGTGTCTTGAGAAACGAAACAAACTTACAATCTCTAACACACAGAATAGATCAGAGAAACACATCCATACTGCTAAAAACCTTGAAAGGTAGCAGAAACTGCCCACTCAAGAGAGAAATCAAGAAAAACATTGAGCTTCACTAGGAACTAGACCCCCCCAAGACATATGCTGGCGACCTCCTAGCAGCTTTAAGGAGAGTTGGGATGCAAAATCAAGCAGCCGCAATCAAGGAAGACACGCCAATCGCAGAGTACAGAGAACAAGCACCCTGGGAGCCTGAACTGTTCAAGATAAACTTTACAGTCCTCCCTGCAAGCAAAGAAGCATGCACTGCTCAACAGCTAAGGCTTGAAGCCCAAGAGGCAATCAGGAAAACTGCAGCCACAAATGAATATTTTACAGATGGATCAGTAGATCTCAGCATCCCGGCAGCAGCAGCTGGGGTCCACTCTACAACCCTCAAAGGATGCTGGAGGCTCTCTGACAATGCCTCCACTCTACAAACTGAACTGATTGCCATTGCAAAAGCCCCAGAAGACTCTCAGCATAGGCAGGGAAACACAACAATTCATACTGACTCAAAAGGGGCACTACAGGCTATAACAAAAGGAAAAGCAAAGGAAAACATCAGATTTCTATCAAGCATGTGGGCAATTGCAAGCCTCCATCAAAACAGAAACAGGAAAATAACATTAAACTGGATTCCGAGCCGTGTGGGAATCAAGGAAACGAAGAAGCAGATTCTTTAGCAAAAAGTGGGTTGCTACACCAACGTTAGTATCAAAATCAGCCCCTCACTCACACAACTGAAAAACAAGGCAGCAGCACACTGCCAACTACAGGAGGAAAGCAAAGTCAGAAGAGCTGTTTTCGGTGGCTCAAAAACCGCCAAATGGTACATGGACACTGTAAACCTAAAACCACACAATATAACCAAAGACATGTCACGGGCCCTAGCAGTCATAATCCATCGGCTAAGGCTAGGATACCTGTGCACATAGCAAAGAATAGTAGACAATCCTCAACCATGCAAGTACTGTGAAACAATCCCAGAAGAACCCCTGGAACACTACCTTCTTGACTGTACAGAAACAGAACAACTAAGAACAAGTTATGAAGGTAATGAAAGAACAGCTACCCAAATAACAAAGCACATACTGACAAACATCCATGAATTTGCAGGCTTCCTATGCTCCTACCCACCAAGGTAACTCTAAAGAATCCATACCTTAAACCACCCACCCCCCTTCCCTATTCTGAAATCAGACTCAACAGACTCGACCCAGACAACAAATAAAAATCCATACCATTCATCTCTAAATACTGACTTTAGAAATCACCCCTCCCCTATCATTCCATCCATCACAATCAACACCCAACAAATACACAAAACACATACAGACACAAGAATTAGGACTGGACAAGGAATATGGCTTTGGATCACCACGAACTAGCGTACTAGCTACCTGTGCCTACTACTCAATTCTTCTTTTTTCCATCTGTTGGCCTCTCCCACTAGCCAACACTCACTGCTATCATACTTTTATCCTCATCTGATGGGTAGCTTAGGGTTCAAAGAGGTTGCAACCTTGCCTGTTAAACCTTTTCATTTCAAAATTTCATCCCCACCAAAATCACTTTCATGTATCATAATAAAGTTTTCATTAACCTACCCATCTCACAGACTCATCATCAACATATAGTTACGGGCTGCTCTAGAAGCAAGAGCCCGTGCTGGCACAAGGCCAGCTAAATCTAAAACAACAACAATCTGCCAGTCCTCTACTAGCTCCCGCTGGAGAATGACAGAAGAGTCTGTCGAAACGCGTCGCGGCAACAATTGTATAGCACCAACTGTATAGAATATATAAAGAAGCAGAATCCAGATTTTGACTTTTCCCCCATGAAATGACAAATATAGGCGAGCTGCAGCACGCACCTCCACTGAAGAGAAGTCCGCAATAAGGAAAATAGAAAAAGTCTTCTACAAAATAAATGCAGCTGAAGCAGCAATAATATTCAATAGAACCTATTATTATTATTATTATTATTATTATTATTATTATTATTATTATTATTATTATTATTATTGTTATTGTTATTGTTATTGTTATTATTATTATTATTATTATTATTATTATTATTATTATTATTATTATTATTATTATTATTATTATTATTATCAAAGAAGTCAGAAATAAACATAACATATACTCCTTGAGCTCATTTAATACTTCACCAAACTTTTACCTAAATCTATAAATATAAAAAGTGGAGAAACGAAAACCTAAAATTCTGAGAGTGTATTCAGAATACAACAAAGAATTCGACCCACTTCTCCTTCGTATGCAAAATGAAGGAACCTCCAAAATCAACAGAATAACAATGACCTCAACTCCAGGTTAGTTTTGGCCTCATTTTCAATCTCAACGTACCCTCCAGATACAATTTTGGACAGCGAGTGATTTTCACTTACCGGCGGAATAGCTATTAAAATGAAGGCTCCATCCACCGAGCGTACAAATTTCCCACCAGGAAGAAGTCATCCTAGAGGAGAGAAATCCTTGATGGCCTTTG
>NC_089755.1:142500-155000 GCF_040412425.1 Macrobrachium rosenbergii
GGCTCATTTGCTGCATATTGGTGCTTCTGTTGTTACTTGTAACCAGCTCCTTGTTTTCATTAAAAATCAATATCTCATCTTTGCACGTTATCAGCTACAGTGTTCAAGAGAGAGTTATATTCAGTGATAAAGGATAAATAACAATTCTGTATTTTATATATTATTCCTGAATATTTCTAAAGTTAAGCCAACAAAAGAGATCCTAATATGTAGAAGGTAATTATTCATTAGCATTCATTTCGGGTAAAAAGTAGAATTTAAGATGGTTTGCATATCATTAACAAGATAGACGTAGAACTGTATGTTGATAATAAGTTCAACCTGCTCGGGGGTTCAAATGTTAAATCTGATATAATGGAATGATTTCAACAATGATTAATCAGTAATATTTCTCGTGTTTTCGTTGGGGAATATTACACTTGCTTCTTAGCTAATGTTCAAACGTCTCTGATACAGAATACTGCAGAATGAATTCTCTCAATGCACACAGACTGGCAGACATCGCTATACCGTGGAAGTCCACAGCTTTCACCAGGTGTGCTGAAAGTTTGTGTTATAGATAGGATATCAAATTTATATTACTGAGTAATTACCATTGAAAAATCAAAATAAAGGCAGCCCTCTTTGTAAATCAAGAAATTCAGTTACATTCAAGAGACAATACAAGGAAAAACAAAACTAAAATCGTGCAGAAAAAAAAGAGTAATTTCGTAGTTAAATCTCAGTAAAGAAGAACTCAAAAATAAATGTAGCAATAAAAATGATAAAATGAAAAGTCAGAATAAAGGCAGATCTCTATTATACTAGAAAAATTCAGCTCCATTCAAGAGATGATGGAAAAGGAAAGAAAACTAAAATCGTGTAAACGGAAAATATACAAGTAAAAAATGCTCCGAAGTTTCTTCAGCGCAATCGAGTTTTCTGTACATCGTATAATCAAGGCCACCGAAAACTGATCTATCTTTCGGTGGTCTCGGTATAATGCTGCATGAGCCGCGGGCCATGAATCTTCAACCACGGCCCGGTGGTGGCCTGTCCTATATCACTGCCAGATGCACGATTGTGGCTAACTTTTACCTTAGATAAGATAAAAACTACTGAGGCGGCTAGAGTGCTGCAATTTGGTATGTTTGATGATTGGAGGGTGGATGATCAACATACCAGTTTGCAGCCCTGTAGCCTCAGTAGTTTTTAAGATCTGAGGGCGGACGGTCAGACAAAGCCGGCACAATAGTTTTCTTTTACAGAAAACTAAAGCTAAAAATCTCCACCATCAGATTTTGAAGCAGCGTCATCGGGCCGTGTCATCAGCGAGGGATTCTGTATAAACTTTTTTCCAGTGCGTCTGAAGCCCCACACATAAATAAAGCAATCTGTAATTCCAACGAAGTCCTTTCGAGAGAGAGAGAGAGAGAGAGAGAGAGAGAGAGAGAGAGAGAGAGAGAGAGAGAGAGAGAAGCCTTTCGCTCGTTTTGGGAACTCTCGTCTCGTGATTCGAGTCATTTCGTGAGAGCGGAATCATCTCGTCCGAGGAGTCGGTCCTGAGGTGCTCTTTGGGAATGTCCTCAGCTCCCTCGTTCTCTGGTCATTAAGTAAGACCTGAAGGCTGTTAATTAAATATTTATTTTCTTAATTGCCTATTTTTCTAGTAATTTATCTAAAATTATAAAAAAACCTATATTTGTAGTAAATGTTCTATGACAATACAAGAGGGTAAATAATCTTTGTAATGTGATTTTAAAATTAATGCCTTGATCATGTGATAAAGGATATTATTCAAACAAATAAAATTAATTTTACTTACATTCCAGTAGATTATTTGTCAAACGCGTGTCCCGATGCCTTAATATTAACAGGATTTCTCTCTCTCTCTCTCTCTCTCTCTCTCTCTCTTATAACCAAAACGGAGAAAAATACTAATAGCGGGCCAGTAATTAACCCCAAAATCCAGCGGACCAACTTTGCTAGAATATTCCCAGATATTCCCAGGGTACAGTGAACTGGATGTTGAAAGATATTTGTGGTTTACTTGTGAAAATAAATGGTTATGCCTGTCTAAGGGACAGAATTTCAATATACACACACGTACATACACACACATATATATATATATATATATATATATATATATATATATATATATATATATATATATATATATATATATATATATATATATATATATATATATATATATATACATATATACATACATATGCGATGATAATCTCCTAAAATAAGTAGTTTGTAATGTAAACAGCCTACAGTCACTGAGTACTATTTATGTAACAGTGTCCAAATATCAAAAAAAATACGTGAAATTACAATTTTTAAACGATTCCTTATTTACAATCTATTTCAGTGAACAGACTGAGAAAAAGAAGTGTGCATTCCATTTATCGGAATCCATATAAAAAGAAAAGATTCCAATTAAATTCTTGACCCTACAGAAACATTTTATAATTTATTCTCTGTACTTTGAATGGAAGGACCATCCCCCCCTCGCCCAGAGGTCATTAAGATGGAATTTATTTGACTAATAATGATTACAAGAATAAAAAAAAAGGGTTTACTAATAAGCAACAGTGAACTGAATACAGGTAAAATGCCTTTTGAAATCATTTGCTTGCCTAGGGGATGATCTTAACAGGCAAAGAGCGTTCTTGAAACGGGGAAGATCTTTTAGAATTATCTATTCATATTTTTTTTAGAAAGCAATGAACTAGTAAGTTTTTTATCGGAAAGGGGATATAAAAAAAAAGCTGTGAATGAACTTAACCTGAAAGAATGTCTAAGACAAGACACAGTTACAACCGAGAATTATTTTCGAATTTTGGAAATATTAATTTATATCCGAAAAGATTTTATAAAAATACCCAGACAAAATTAACCTGAACAAATGCTACATCAAAGACAAAGCCACAACTGAGAATCAATTACGCAAAAATACGGCGAATGTTTCTTTAAAAGCCTCCAGAAATAACACCATTTGGGCTTCCCATTCCGCGCATGCGCCCTCACACCATCAAAAGTCATCTAACGGGAATGACCCTCCCCTCCCCACCCTTTGCCTTCCTCAGGCGAAATATACATTCCTATTACCATTCGATTCCAAGCAAGAGGGAACGAGGAACAGGAATACCATTGGCTGCATTACTGAGGAGTTCCATTCCAAAGAGGCATTTGGGGAAAATGGGTCATCAAAGGTCATTTATATATTTTTACCTCGGTTTCTGAGGTCAGATGAGGGTAGTCAGGTACTGTTCAGCTGATCTGCTCATTTCGTCTGGTGTGACAGTCTTTCTCAATGGTTTTTATGTTTCATTTGAAACGTCTCCTTTGAAATTTTCCACCTTGATTAATGTATAAATATATAAATATATATAATATATATGTATATATAGTATGTATGTATGTATGATTAATTATATATATATATATATATATATATATATATATATATATATATATATATATATATATATATATATATATATATATATATATATATATATATATATATATATATATATATATATATATATATTATATATATATATATATATATATATATATATATATATATATATATATATATATATATATATATATATATATATATATATATATATATATATATATACATACACACACATTCACCTGAAATAATATATCATATGTACATATACATATATATATATATATATATATATATATATATATATATATATATATTATATTTTATAGACTATGAAATCAATTATCTTTCCTTTGCTTTTTGTATCAACATCTTTTGTGATGTACAGCATTTTCACTTTACAAGATTTATGACAGATAAAGGTTCTTTTGTTATATATTATTATTATTATTATTATTATTATTATTATTATTATTATTATTATTATTATTATTATTATTATTATTATTATTATTTATTTTTATAACTTCTCATTTCCGTTATTCCTCTGGAGCAGATTCACGGGAGCCAAATCCCGTCCCAAGCAATAACAACAAACGTTTACAGCCAGAACGTTTGTGAACAGAACCTCATCCATCCATCCATCTCTCTCTCTCTCTCTCTCTCTCTCTCAATCTCTCTGTCCGTCTCTCTCTCTCCCTGTCAATCAGAAACGTGTGTCTTCTTCTCTGCCTTGCGCGAAACGTTGTCTCTCATAACAGCATTCCCTCGGACGGAATTACAACCCTGAAGCCCTGTTATCACAACCCACGCCTCGAAAGAGCTACAGAAGGACCGTTCAGGCCCTGTCACGCTTTGTGGGCTCATTTGCTAAAGGTAGCGAGAGAAGCGGAAGTGAGCGGCTTAAGTTAACAGTCTGACCTCCCTTGAAATAATAAGGCCTCAGGAAATGCTCAAGACATCTTACTTGCTGCAACTGCGGAGGCTTTCTAGGTTGGGTGGTTGGTCGTATGTCTGAACTTGCATTTTTTTTGTTTATTTATTCATTTGTTAATTTAGTTTTTTCCTTTGTTTTGATAAGTGATATCTCTTCTTTCTGTTTTTCCCTTTACCTTCTGTTACCTCTTTCTAATGGACACCATAACATTCTTTGGAAGTTTCTTGAATTTCAAGTCAGTGGCCCCTTTGGTGGGGGTGTTCCAAATGAATAGGGTTCATCTTCTAAATAATAATAATAATAATAATAATAATAATAATAATAATAATAATAATAATAATAATAATAATATTTATTGGGATTTATAGAAAGAGGTCTTCCTTGTTCCTTTCTGTGAATGACTGAAGATAAATTTGAAATATTATCATGTCATAGATCATTTCAACTGTTAAAAGAAGTTTGCTTGTTTTTGTGAATGACTTTTAAATTGAAATATTATCATGTCATAGATCATTTTGACTGTTAAAAGATGCCTTTGTTGTTTTTAATGTTTTTACTGGACATAAAAGGGTAAACACTGTTTCCATCTGCAAATGATGTTTGCCTAGCAAGAGAGTTTAAAGAACACAAGTCCAAATCTTAACTGGAAAAAATAATAAAAAAAAATACAGTTTTAAACTTCCTTTTAAGAAAAGAGAAAAAAAAAAAGATACGTTTGTTTCTAAACTTCCATAAAAAGTTTTGTTTGTCAGAGGAGAAATCGTTTGTGTGTGTTTATGAAAAGTCAGGAGTCCAAAAGAAACCAAGTCTTTATCTCGGCGTCACATCTAAAACGAAGAAGAAGAAGAAGATGTGCGTGAATTTGTTTGAAAACGAGTGACAAGGAGGTTTTATGTATGTTTGAGTGCATGTGTGTGTTTTTGCATGTGTGTATGTTTTGTGTGTGTATGTTTGTGTGCGTGTTTGTTTGTGTGTGTGTATTTGTGTGCGTGTTTTTGTGCATGTTTGTGTATTTGTGTGTGTTTGTGTATACGTGTTTGTGTACGTGTTTGTTTTTGTGTGTATTTTTGTGCGTATTTGCATGTGTGTGTGTTTGTTCTTGAATGTGTCCCGTCAGACGCTAAGGAGAAAGTTCTTTGGGTCTCAGCCACAATGGGTGTCATCTTTGAAAGAGTTTCTTTCCTCTCTCTCCCGCACCAACGATATAACAGAAGGAGCGTCGTTTCACCAGATAAGCTTTTTTTCTTTTAACGTATAAAAAGGTAAATGGTCACACAAATGATAATGTCTAATGAAGTCTTCTTATGAGGCGAGTTTCTCCCTTCGTTTTTTTTTTTTTTTTTTTAAAAAGAACTGGGATATAGAATTTAGGCCAAAGGCCACGCAAGCGCTGGGACCTATGAGGTCATTCAGCATAATTACAAAATACAGTTTCATTCCCGGACGAATTTCACGTTCCCGTGAAATGTCTTTGGAACTCACGAACCCCAGAATGGAACATAATAACAATACCTCGTCAGCATTCTGGGGAGGTGGAAATGGGGAACTGAAAGCGCTTTCTATATTAATGAGACCAAGCGAGTTCCAGGTTCAAAAAATGATGGGACTCTTCAAAAGTGGGTGTATGTTCATGTAATTAGACGTAATCATTTTGGGGTACGTGTAATTCATTACGCGGGACTGTAATACTGTAATAGTATGATATCACCATCGTGGCCGTATTTCAAGCAAGGATGCTACCACTGAGAGTTACGATTACAAAAATGACAAAAATTACATAAATTTTGTTGCTGAGTTATGACATCAGATAAGTTACAGCAACCTTAATTCTAATGCGCTTTTATCAGAGTTCTTCGAGAATGAATGAATGAATGGTGAATGGAATACAGAATTTAGGCCAAAGGCCAAGTGCTGGGACCTATGTGGTCATTCAGCGCTGAAAAGAAATTGAGAGAAAAATGGTTTGAAAGGTGTAACAGGAGGAAAACCTCAAAGCAGTTGCACTATAAGACAATTGCTAGAAGAGGGTGGAAAGTCAGATGGAAGGAAGAGAATATGAACGGAGGTACAATAAAAGGAATAAAAGGGGCTGCAGCTATGGGCTATGGAAGGGACGCTGCGAAGAACCTGAAAAGTAATGTATCTACTTATATATATATATATATATATATATATATATATATATATATATATATATATATATATATATATATATATATATATATGTATATATATATATATATATATATATATATATTATATATATATATTTATATATATTTATATATATATATATATATATATATATATATATATATATATATATATATATATATATATATATATATATATATATATATATATATAAAGGAAAAATTCAGTTGATTTCAGAACTTGATAAGAGGAAATGACATTACTGTTGTTAAGAAATTCAAAGAAGAGAACTGAAATATAATCATAGACTTTTGAGCGAAATTCAATGGAATTTAGAGAATAAATAAAAAAATGAAAAGTGACACTTAATGAAACGACGCGCTACAAAATATTTATAATTATTACATAGAAAATAAAAAATAAATATGATAAAATAATAAAAAATAAATAAAATTGGAGGTGGACGAAGCAGTAAAAATCTGCTCAGAAAAAAAAATTGTCAGAAAAATTGATGCAACTTCCTCTGAAAGTCTGCATGACATTTATCCATTTTTTTTTTTTTACTCTTTTCTATCGTCAATGAATATTTCTAGACATTTTCCTGAGAGATATAAGAAATTCGGATACTGACCAAACCAAAGAAATATATTATGATGTCTTCTAATAACTGGCTTTAGTTCATGTAGTTAATGTATTAAGTTATTATTTCAATTATCATAAAATTCTAAAGTTTCCAGGAATTTTAATTATCAAATAGTTTTTAAGAACAAAATTACTTAAAAGAAAGTGATATAATTGATAAATCATTTGTCACATGACGATAATAAGGAAATATCTAAATGAAAAAAACTTATAATAAATTGATTTTATGAGAGAGAGAGAGAGAGAGAGAGAGAGAGAGAAAGAGATTTTTTTTTTTTATTCCTCAGGCTCTTATAAAAACAAACTTTCCAGGACTGAAGAAAAAGTCTCGGAGGCTTTTTGAATGTGATTCCACTTCAAGGAAAGCTCTGCCACAAAGAGAGAAATATTTTCTATTACGCTAGAAGGGAGCTACAAGAGTTTTAATGATTAGAGAGAGAGAGAGAGAGAGAATAGAGAGAAGAGAGAGAAAAATTAAATCCCTCTATATCGAGACTAAAGTTTGATTTAAAAGGTGAAACGTTATTGAGATCCTTTTTACTTTTTTAATTGACAACAAAAGTCATGGGGCTTAATATTAAAATAAGTTTATATAATATAAATATATATATATATATATATTTATATATATATGTATATGAATATGTATATACATTATATATAAACATATAATGTGCATTTATATATATATATATAGAATATATATATATTATATGTATATATATATATATATACATATGTATATACATTATATACAAACATTACATATATATATATATATATATATATATATATAAATAAAACATATATATTTATATATTATATATATATATATATATATATATATATATATATATATATATATATATATATATATATATATATATATATAGAATGTGTTTGTGTGTGTGTGTGTGTGGTAAATATATATATATTGATTCAAATTGTTATATAGAAGATATATATATATACAATATGTTAAGATATATATATAAATATATATGTTATATATTATATATATATAAATATGATATATATATATATATATATAAGATATTTATATGATTAACTTTGAAAGTGATTCATTTATCATATATATAATATATAAATATATGATGTATATATACAGTAGAGTATATGTATTAGAATTATATACAAACATTACAATATATATAGTCAGGTTTGGTCGTTATTTAATTGAAACCATCATCTCAGGTTGTTTGATTGTTTCTCCTTTCTTTCAGTTTGTTTTCATCAGGTTGGTGAGGTAACATCGGCCTCGTTGAAGAGAGAGCAGTGTTATAGGTTTTGGAAAAATTCAGAGGTTCTCAACAATGGTCTGTCGAGAAGACAGCAGCGCTGCACTTAGCAGTTTCTGAGGCTCACCTTTTTGATGGTGAGCAGCACCAGAGCTTTGGAGGAGGGTGAGAGATGAGCAACGAGTTTTATTATTCATTGATGGACTATATATACGGCAAATATCTATGAATATCAAGTTTGAGGAGGAGGTCGGATGAAATGGTCACCAGTATTGAAGAGTGATTTCTTGCGGTTTAGGCTCGACGCTGTGGGGATCGTTTGTAGTGGATCGGCGATAGTTCACCGGTCTTCGATGGTCGTCGAACCTCGAGGTCTGTTTTTGATGGTAGATCACTGACAGACCAAGAGAAAGACTCCATTTATTTATATATATCGCTATATGCACATATGTACACTGTTTTGTCACTATGGCTGGTTGAGCAAAGGTTTATGGTCTTTATTATTATTACATTATTGCTGAGCAAAAGGCTCTTTTGGATTATATCACGTTATTATTATTATATTGTTATTGAGCATCATGTAACTCTGTATTATTATAATTAATGTTATGATAGTTTTAGCTCTGGATATGATTTATCGAATTGCCATTACTTTTGAGTGCTGTTGTTGGTAACATTTCTTTTTATTTTCTGATTTACTGATATGATCATTCATCTATGATGTTTTTGATCAAGAAAGCTCATTGTCCATAATGTACATATAATGAAATTGTTAAGGCACTGGAAGTATTTTCTGTCACTTCCCTTTTAGTTATGGTGACCCCAGTCCCTATTCTGTTTTTCCTTAAATAAGAATCTGAAATGACAGAAAAGGGATATTGTTACAATGTATGTGTATATATATTTACATTATATATATATTATATATATATAAATATATTATATATTTATATATATTATATAAATATATATATATATATTCTTTGTTGAATCATATATATATATATATATATATATATATATATATATATATATATATATATATATATATATATATATATATTTATATATATATATATATATATATATATATATATATATATTTATATATATATATATATATATATATATATATATATATATATATATATATATATATTTTATATATATATAAATATATAATATATATATCTCTCTATATATCTCTCTCTCTCTCTCTCTCTCTCTCTCTATCTCTCTCTCCTGGGTACGAAAAATTTAGGCTATTTTTTATCTTTCTAATTTGCTTTGATTTAACGATGAAACGTTCATTTTTATTTTTCATTTCCTCAAAAATGTCCACCGCCTCTTTTTACAAACCTCCCAATTTGGAGAGTTTGAGGAACCAGTTTAATCCATAAAAATTATATATATCACGTTCACGCTCCAAGGAGCATTGGAAGGCTCTGACCGTAAAGATTGTGACACCTAATTTACCTGGAGGCTTCTTCATACAAATTTTTGTTAGCGAGTCAGAGTAAATTATGAATATCTTTTCCTTATTAAAAAATAAAAATAAAAATTAAAATTAAATTTCTAACGCATTAATGAGAATAAATCATGTGTATCGTTTCATTATTCAAGAAATTAAAATTAAAACTAAATTTCTTACGTATTAATGAGATTAAATAATGTATTTTTTCATTATTCAAAAATTAAAAGTAAAATTTAAATAAAATTTCTTACTTATTAATGGGAGTAAATTATCTGTATCTTTTCATTATTTAAAATATAAAATAAAAATGAAAACGAAATTTTACGCATTAATGAGAGTAAATCATATTTTTACGCCCATGGTTTCACGTTTATTAAGCCTGTTTAAAAGATTGTCATTATGCTGTTCATTATATATGCCAACACTTATATTAATATAATCCCTAATATCCATTTTTTAGTTCTTTTCTCTGTTCCGGATACCCGTTTGGTTTGGCAATAAAGACCAGGGAACAATACATGAAGCCAATACTTACTGTGTTGCTCTTGTTGTTCGAAGGTGCTTACCTAATTATGTAGGGTCTGGCTGCAGGATTTTTGTGCCTTCACCAGTTCAAGAATACTGTCCGGATTGACTCACCTTCTGGATGTCATGCGGCTTAGGAGAGGGGTAAGGGTCGCCTTTTTATGAGGGCCACTAAAATGATTCTCAGCCCACGAGAGTGGCTTGCCTTTAAGTAGTAGGAAAATAGGACTGCAGTATCGGGGATTTTGCCGCGACGTCTAGGTAAACCTTGAGTGCTTGAACCGGGCATGATATTGTTTACGAAACACTGAGTTCCTTCGTCAGAAAAGGGGATTTGCCCTTGAGAGAGGTCCTCATTCTTGGCCAGGAATGACAGGCCAGGGGACGGCAGCAGATAATGACTAGGTGTGTGAGTGGTATATCGTTGTCCTGATGCTAAAGCACCAAGAAGAAGGCTGCCTTTTGGATACAGAATCGGTTTTGACACTGGAGTCAGGGAACCTCATTCAGGGACCAGGTGATGGGAAATTTGCAGGAGCCAACCTTGCAGAAGACTGGAGAAAGGAAAACTAACAATTTCTTTATTAGAATCAATTCCAACCATAAGGGTTCTGCCAATACTGCCTTGTCTGCCACCATCGTTGAAATAGGGAAGACAATTTGATCTCAAAAGATAATGAAATGTAAAACTGTTCTAACAGACTTCAACTGTTCTCCAGTGTGGGGTACTCCTAACCGCATTTCCGATGGATTCTTTATGTTGACAGATGAAGTCTGTATTTGCAATAGGTACTTAGCAATGTTGGGCAAGTAATCTTCACATTAGACTAGATTTTAAATTCTCTGTGACGGTCATGGCTTGGAAAGGAGGATGTTGAGACGACTTCCCTTCCTCCTGTCTGGGGTAGAACAACAGACAGAAATATAATCTGTTCTTTTGCCTGTTGTGGGAGAAGAATGAACCAATTACTGGTTTGACTAACTCAGGGCTACCAGGCAAGCGCTTCGTTGAAAGCTAGTACGTGACTCCTCGCTACTTCGCAATTCGATTATCGCAAATTCACAACTTTGCGGAGATTTTAATATATATTAATGGAAAATATATCGCGGATTTTCTGGAAAATTCTAGAAAAATCGCGATATATGAACACCCAAAATTTCTCATTAAATCCATTAAAATATTAATAGTAAATAGTATTTCCTAGTCTAAGAACAACAAAACAAGCGAAATAGCAAAAACTCCTATGACAAAAAAACCATCTAGAAAGTGATGCCTATATGTGGCAATCGGGCGCGGCTCCATCGTTGGGAAAACACAAAGCGTACCATCTCGGTGACTAAGTGCGTTGTAACACGGGCTGTGATTGGTGTATGGGAGGGAGACGACAAATCACAGCTTCCCGATTTCTAATCGGGCCTGTGATTGGTGCTTAGACTGATGCTCAGAACCCGCAGCATCTCCCCTTGTCTCTCTCTCTCTCGCGGCCACTTCGCTTCAAGCTTTCTCGCCAAACGGTTTACTTTATACGCTGTGTGATTTTTTCTGTGGTTTTTGTTGAACTTTGCTCCAATTTTCACCCCCTGCAATGGCTTCCAAGCGTGCTGCTTCTTCCAAGGCTGGTACTGAGCCTAAATGCCATTGAAGAATGATGACGATCGTTGAAAAGGCGAAACTTCTCGATATGTTGAAGGAAGGGAGAAAGTTTGCGGCTGTAGCCCGCCATTTGGCGTGAACGAATCCACCATTCGCTATACATCCACAAGGACGCAGGCGAAGATTAGGAAGACAGCTGCCAGCACCTTTAACAAGTTGGCGAAGGGAGTGGTTACGGCTCGTAATAAAATAATCGTCCGTACGGAAGCTGCTCTGGCCGTATGGATAGCCGACTGCCGAAAGAAGAACATAGCCTGATGCTAACATTATCCAAACAAAGGCTAGAGCTCGCGACCTTTGCCGCTAAGGAACCAGAGGACGACAGTGGCGTATGGGCGAAGCAGAAGATGAAGAAGACTTAAGATCCGCAACTAGGACGCTCCAAATGCTCACCACCACGTGAAGAAACTGCAAGATTCTGCTAGCAAAGGGTGGTT
>NC_089755.1:165000-202500 GCF_040412425.1 Macrobrachium rosenbergii
CCTCTGTGAATTGCTCTTTATTCCGTGACTTTAACTTCTCACAAAATCTTAAGTATTCCTAAATTTATAGTTTTGTTTATTTTTGGTCCAATGTGACAAATTTTCTTATGCTATTATTATTTTTATATTTCTGAAAAATATTGCTGGATTTAATTTCTTATTTATTGATTTAGTAATATCACCGACATATTCTTTTCGGAGTTTTCATGAATTGCAAAAAACACTTTATTTAAATACTGACCCATTCATTTTCCTTCTTTTTTCGCTCATCTTTACTAATAATTCACTATTTTTACAACACTAGGCATTAAAAAATAGTATCTTGAAGAAGCGTTTGAGCATTCATTTGCAAATTTAATAACCGGTTCCGAGGAGGTATGAACGATCATCAAAAGCATTTATTTCTTATTTTACATTATCACAACACTACAACTGTCCCAAAAGACTCTTAGTTCTGTACTCTGGCATGGGAATCCAGAAAACATTTTTAAAAATCATTCAAAGTTGAAACATTCCAGGCTCATTGAGCTTTGAAAATCTCTACCAACCCATTTAAAATTTTTAGATAACTTTTGCTTAATTTGTCGATGTTTTTTGACGCGCAATATACAGTGCATATGGATAAGCTGTTAAAGAATTGTTTAAGTACCTGTTGAAAATAATTGATTTATACTTTTTCAGAACCTGAAAACTTTGAATCTGTTGTCTGTAATTTTCCACTAGATAAAAGTAAATGGTCCTATATACGTCTTCAGTGTGTTGCGCGCTGGAAATATTCCTTCCTTTTTTTTTTTTTACGATTTTTGTTGGCTCTTCAGGTGTTGTTATATCCAGGGTCCGAGCGTGGAATGCACCCATTTCGAAAAAGAATCAGCATTTTAGTCTGAATCTTGGACGCCAGAATCCGTTTTCAGAATCTTTTATGAGAGCTCTGAGAGTTTGAGCATTTGTCATGCCTCAGGAAACAATGGTTTCGTAACGAGAAGGAATTTTGAGGAAGAATGGCTGATATCCTTCACAAGAATAGATATGAATCGAGGAAAGACAACGAAGAATGTCCAAGTTGCAAAATAACCATCTGACCGTGTTTGAATCAGAATTTTTGTAAGAGATGCGGAAAAATAACCTTCACGCCATTACTCACAAAAGAAGATATTCCAGCCACATCAAAGAGGCTGCACAGCCAATAAAAAGTTAATTTCTCAAACGGGCAGCGCTTAACCCCTGATCCCAACCCTCCTGGGAGTGGGATTAAGGTCCGTCACAAAGGTTTGGGGGAAAGAATTTTGAACTTTTATGCAATGCCCATCATTCATCTCCCACCCGAGAGAATCAGATATTCTGCAGAACCTCATTAGAGCTCTCTCTCTCTCTCTCTCTCTCTCTCTCTCTCTCTCTCTCTCTCTCTCTCTCTCTCTCTCTCTGCCTCGGCTGTGACGAGGGATTTACTGTTTGCAGACTTTCCACTTCATATCTGCTTACTTTCCACAACACATGCTTTGTACGCATCTTTATGTAATGTATCTCGGTGTCAGTATGACATTATGAATTCAAATTCAGTTCATGTTAATACGGTAGAGTAGAAACTGTTTAAAAAAGTAAGATTTGAGATAAACGGAACATTCATAATGAGAAAGTTCAAATTGGTGAAATTAGCCATAAAATCTTATAATTTTATTTACTTGAAAGAAGCCAGGTACACTTCGGTGCAACTTGAATCTAATATTGGAACTTGCAAAGTTCCTAGATTATCAGGCCTTCACCTAACACGTCCTTGAGACTGAAGAGGAAGGAATCGCTGTGGATATTTAAGTGTTAGACCTTGGTAGGGGGAATGTGCACAAAAATGTCTACAATATCTGTTAAGATGAAATAAACTTATTTTGGGAATCAAGATTTTCATAATTGCGCTACAGAATTTTTCCGCGTCGAGCAAAAGGTAAATGTGTTTGGGAATATGAATGAAAAATATATGTTCTGTTTCAAGCTAAGAAAGCCTCGGGAAAAGAGATAGCATTAGATTTACTTTATTATTATTATTATTATTATTATTATTATTATTATTATTATTATTATTATTGGAAGTACATAAATATGATCATGTCTTACAATTGAAAATAAAAATTATTCTTTTATGCATCCTGTATTATTATTATTATTATTATTATTATTATTATTATTATTATTATTATTATTATTATTATTATTACTGAAAATACTTAAATATGATCATGTCTGGTAACGGAAAAGTAAAATGCTTCCTTTATACATCCTATACTGTTATTATTATTATTATTATTATTATTATTATTATTATTATTATTATTATTATTATTTAAAGTACTTAAAATAATCATGCCTGACAGTGTAAAAGGAAAATGCTTCCTTTATGCATCCTATACTAAAGAGCAGAATATAACTATTTCAGAAGAGCAGTCAGAATGAAAATTATCATTATCTAAACACAAGTAACCATAAACATCACTTGTGTATTTCTGAAGTATTTTTCCAATAAGGATGAAATACTAATCCACTATCTAAGTTCTGGTTGGTCTCTTTGATAAGACATCTCTTTGGGACATCTAAAATCTTAACCAGTGGAGTGATGAGTTTATGATACAGGAATTAGATTTTAAGTATTTTGTTGTTTGAAACTTTTGCAGTGTTCATGATGCGTTGCATTTCCAGAGTTTTTCTGTTTAATACCAAAAATAATCGTAACAATATTTTGAGACCGAAGTCATTTGTCATTGAAGGCAAAAATCATGCAAAAATGATATGAAGAAAACTTTATTGTAAATCATCATTGCATTTAATTTTTTCTCTACATGATTAAGACCTTCATTGTTCAACTCTCTCTCTCTCTCTCTCTCTCTCTCTCTCTCTCTCTCTCTCTCTCTCTCTCTCTCTCTCTCTCTCTCTCTCTCCTGCAGAATTGTTTCCTATTATGAAGAAACTCTGAGACTTCTCAGAACTTGTGAATGAATTTGAGAGCTTCTTCTCCCGCCTGGTGTATTGTAAACGTCTTTCACTTTGGTCTTAATGGTTTCAGATTCCTTCCTGTTGTTTTACCCACAAAATAACAGTTTCTTTTTATGGATACTTTCCTTTAATGTATCGTGTCTGAAGTGCATGTGGAAATAACCGTAAGCAAGATTACACTCATAAACACACACACACAACGAAAGCGCTGAGTTAATGACTATTTCAGCACTGTGTAGATTATACCTGGTTTTACTAATGAAAAGAATGAGTTGATAAAGCTATTTTGCAAGAACAACTTGGAAGATGAAGTTTGTTTAAGAAATGAAGAAGACAACGGGTAAAATAAAATTGTGATAAAATGTGAATTCTAGATGTTTATATCCAAATACGTTTATCGCCTGCAATTTGGATATTTTTGGTAGTTTTATCGTACTGTCCATCGACTTTTGTGAAGGATAACGGCCATTCTTTATCAAAATTCCTCCAGTTTGTTGCAAACTTTCATTTCATCGGCTTGTGAGGTATGATGAATGCTCAGACTCTCAGGGCTATCATAAAGGTTTCTGAAGATGTATTCAGGCATTCAGGATTCACACTGGAATATTTATAGTCTTTGGGAATGGGAACAGTAGGAATCCAGCAGCTTTAGATGCATTCTACGTTCGGTCCGGAAGTATAACAATACCTCAGAAAGCAACGTGAATCATAAAAAAAATATAAGGAATATCTTAAACACGCAACACATGAAAAACATATCATGGACCAATCGCTTTCTTCAGTAGAAGCCATAAAGCATGAGAGAGAGAGAGAGAGAGAGAGAGAGAGAGAGAGAGAATCTTTTAGACTCAAAAGGTCAGAACCATTACAGTGACCTGGGCATTACTTGGGCAAGGTCATTCGAATGACGCCGAATGCAAATGGGGGAGAGCTACATTGGGTATTCAGGTGGCCAGTATGGGCACAGGTGCCAGCCTCTGATTGGTCGGTCCATTGGAGAAAGCGCCTTTGGTGGGCCGATGTTTTTTGGGACTCGAGATGTGGACATCGGGTTACGATTCAAGGGTTGTGTCTCAGTGTCCGGATAATGACGAATTCTCCTCGCATTTTAAAACATTTTTACCTATTTTATGTATTTTAACTATTTATTAATTTATTTTTTCTTTTTAATAAGTGCCATCTCTTCCTTCTGTATTTTCGTTTACCTTCTCTTACTTCCTAATGAGCAACATATTCTTTGGAAGCTCGAATTTCAAGTCAGTGGCTCGTTCCATATGAATAGGTTTCGTCTTCTGAATAATAATAATTATATAGAAACAGCGCACATAATGAGGAAAGTGATGGATTCCTAAGGAGGCAGGTTGCAACCCGGAACCCCACACTATAAAAACCACCCAGTCGAATAGGATAACTGTGATAGACAAAAAAAAAAAAAATAATAATAATGATAATAAAAATAATAATAATAACTGAGACGTTTTGCTAAGCAGAGATTCAGAGATAACTTCGTTCCTCGAATAAGTATTTTATAATTAGCAATCTTTCTCAACATTTATTTCCTATGCTTCTGTTTCTGGTAACATTCTGTCCCTCAGAAGGAAGATTTTATACCCAACGTTTTCTACCAATTTCTTTTTAGTTTCTTTCAAAGAAAAACAGGTGAAATGAACTTTTCCCCTAATCCTCACGCGTAAAGGTATATTGCCCTTTTGTCTTTGTTTCTTGCTGCGTATTACTCTGTATTTCCTATCTCTCTCTCTCTCTCTCTCTCTCTCTCTCTCTCTCTCTCTCTCTCTCTCTCTCTCACTTCTTCTTCTTCTTCTTCTTCTTCGTCGTCGTCGTCGTCGTCGTCGCATTCTTCCGCTTCTTCTCTCTCTCTCTCTCTCTCTCTCTCTCTCTCTCTCTCTCTCTCTCTCTCTCTCTCTCTCCTTCTTTTCTTCTTCTTCTTCTTCTTCTCTCTCTCTCTCTCTCTCTCTCTCTCTCTCTCTCTCTCTCTCTCTCTCTCTCTCTCTCTGCCACAGTATTTAAGCGCATTAGCCTACATTTCACCAGTAATGATTTAGAATATAATATTTTAGAGTTCAGCCATGCAAAGGTTTCCCATGAAATTCCCCAAGTAAAAAAGGACCATTATTCATAATGTACCACATAACTTCTCATCAGGTTTCAGATTCAGGTTGAAATTGGAGTTTAGTACGGTTTGCATTTTATTAATTAAATCGCGAGCGAGTGAGTTTTAGGTCACGAAACGAAAATTCAGGGTGGGAACTCCAAAAATGATACAGAATGAGTAACTGCATTCGTAGAGACAAATTATAGTTTGTGATATTTCCTCCAGTTCTGCAGAATCGCCAAGTTCGCACTCGTGTTTTTGTGGATCAGTTCGTCGGTAAGGACTGGGTTCTTTGTCATGTTAGAATGGGAGTTTTATTCCAGGAGTTTTCTCTTGGCTACAACTAAAATGTAGTATAGTTTGCCTAGCTCAGTTGTGGATTCTTCTGATCTCCGAATGTTTAAGCGAGGAGCATATTGTCTCCTGCTCTCTGCTGCTGCTGACTTCTCTTGTTACACCTTTAAAATCTTCTTCACTCTCAGTTTCCCTTCTACTGTAGCGCTGAATGACATCATAGGCCCCAGCGCTTGGGCTTTCGCCTAAATTCTAGATTCTATTCTATTCTATAACCAGAGTGGCCGGGTGCAGTAAACGAATTAGGTGAGTGCACTTCCGGACAGAGACTATTCTCTGATTACAAGTCCAACCGATTTGGGAATATTGCAATCTCCTGTTCGATTCGAAAGCCTCACACGATGCTCAGAGCCTTTGCCAAGTTCCTGTTATGTCGGTCTGACAGAACTCTGCGGAACAGTAAGGAAAACCCACTCGTGCGCGACAGTTAATAAACTGTTAGTAAATGGTTGTATGTTCTTTCTTCGAAACGCATGGGAGCTAACTCCGCTGGCTGAAGCGCTGAATATGAAAATAGGTATTGGAGACAGATACCATTAACACGGGCACGCACACCAGTTCGTGCACAATGTGTGAATGAGTAAAAGGGAAGAATTGATGGGGATCTAAAAGATCAAGTTTTTGGTATAAATGGAAAAAAGGTTATTGCCCGTGGCTTTATGAATTAATGAGTTTATCCTCCCATACTCGCTTGTTGTTATTACTATGCCCTTATTAACTTTCTTTGATGACGATGTAAGCATATTAGAGTTTCTCTCTCTCTCTCTCTCTCTCTCTCTCTCTCTCTCTCTCTCTCTCTGAGAGCGTATTTGTATAAACGTACTTGTTGCTGTATTTAATTTAATTCATTCTTACGACAATTTACTCTGAACAATTACGCTAAGCTACGTTTTAAAATTTACTTTTGGAATTTAGGTAATCTACTAACTAGCTCCCGTCATGAAAAGTTAAATAGTGGAAAGGGTTTTCAGTTTACTATCAAGATTTTTCTTTACAGTATGTTTTACGTTAGGGTGCAAAAAGAAATGGAATTTCGCTCAGCGAGCGAACGATGACAATTGGAACGCGGTATGCGGGAGAAGCAGTTCTGTTGGCTGCTGGTGACATCACTCACCTCCTACACAGTACCCGATCAGTGATTTACAATTTAGGGAAAAGAACACTGAAATTTCCTGACCGAATGATTGGTACCGATATGCAGGCTCGAATTATTTAACTTAAAACATCAACAATGCCTTTACTTTACTTGAAACATTAAAATAAACACTGAACTGTATCTGGCAGTCTTGGAATTGTGGGAGTTAAACAAAGGGACACGCATGCGCCGAACGCTATTCTAGGAGTTGTCACACAAGATATTTCTACAAACACGAATTTTCGACTTCACTTCACTAACAAAGGAATTGTACACTTCCTCTGCTGTAACTGTTTTTTCGAACAACACTCTTAGCTAACTGTTCACGGATCACATGCAATAAATCCCCTGGCAAAAGCACTTCCTAAATTCCTAAATACCAGTGTTCTGGTGTTACCAACACCTCTCTGCTACATTGCTTCTTACAACACGGAATTTTGCTGGTATTTATTCTGCGTCCCTAAATTAAGAACTCTTTTGGTGCTCTCGCCTCTATTCTATGATAGCTAGAAATTAGCTACAAATCACTTCTTTTCAAACACTTCTTCCCTATCTGTTCCTAAAGTATTCTTAACATTATAACAATTGTAATAATAACCCTTACTGTGGTGAAACTTTAAAGTTTTAGGCCCACATTCGGTACGATTTCATTCAACCTTAAGCCCTCCTGCCCTAGCTTTGAATGAGACCAAGTTACAGTGCTGAGGTTTACTAACTTACTTAAATGTACCATGAAGTCAGGAAACATTACATTCTTTACAACAATGTGCAGTTGAGAAACAATCAACCATATTTCCTGCACCAATTCTTTTTGGGTGATGCCACACGGGTTCACAAATACGCATTTAAAAAGTTTAACACATATAATTAATATTTAAAGGACACAACAATCATCCAAGTTACATTAAGAAGCAAAAAACATTAACATATTACTGCAAATTGACAAAACGTCACGTTACTTCGATAGAGGAAAACATAAATGGCCAAAAGAAAGGGGATTTCAGAATATTCGTATGAAGAAATTACTGCAATGGCGATGACAGTTCACGAGGTGATGGGGCTGGATTTTACGAGAATTTCTTCTACAACTTGCCTTCCTGGGTTTGCTGCAGAAACAGGTAGAGCTTCATGTTCTCACGCTGGAAGAAAACTCGGGAGCAGTACATTGGATAGCACAGTTGTCACATCTACAAAACTACAGGGTTACGTAACAAACCATCAACTAAAACACAAACATTAAGTTGTTTAATCGTAACCCAACATACAAAAAAAAAGGGTTTCGTCCAGAAGGCAAGCTTAAACTACTGGCATGTGCCCTTACAACAAGAAAATAACATATACATTCTCCACAGGAAGAAGTTTGACAACACTGCAATCAGACGTCATTTAATTTTATAGAGATGGATAAAATTTGCGAAAAAGGTGTTTTACTACTTTAAATATTAATGTACTAATTTATACAAACTCATTGCTATAGTTAATATAATAACAAACTTCTTCTGTGGAGCAAAACAATCACTTCAACGTATTTTTTCATAGAAACTGGGAAATACAGCAAAATAAGTATTCAAGAAAACTAGGAAATTTTATTCAAGGGGAATAAATGGCAATTTTTGACATTCTCCCCCAAGAAGAATCATAATTAGAAGTAATCACAACTGCACCCAGGAGCGAATTCAATTGAATAACGCTATGCAGCTGTGACCATCTTAACACATCAAAATTTAAATCAAATATACATTTTAGAGTACATCCATAATTTCCTTCAGGAAATTATTAAATCCAACAAAATTCCTACCATTGTCAGATATAATCAGACTCGGCAGAGAATGATATGCTACAAAGCGTCGAAAAGCCAGTAGGAAATCGGAAGCAGTCATGGAATGAGTCAATTCAAAATGAACTGCCCTGCTCGTAGTACAGGTAAATAGACATATAAAGACCTTCTCCTCCAAGCCAGTCTCATGATCAAAAACATTAATAGCACCAGTATAATCAACTCCTACTGATTGGAAAGATCTATCATATCTCACTCTTTCTGTGGGTAATGGTGGAGGAGGAGGCAAACACAACCGTTTCTTGGTTAACTTCTGACACAAAACACACTTTGACAGAATTGATTTGATAACTTGTCGTGCTTTCGGTACCCAAAAAGTTTCTCTCAACAATACCAGTACAGAATTGACACCACAATGGTAATGTCTATGCAAATGTTCAACTATCAACACTGTTAAATAGCTTCTGGAAGGCAATAACATTGGGCACTGAGTATCATAAGACATGGAAGCGTTTTTCATGCGACCCTGAGACCTAATTAGATTTTCCTCATCAACAAATAAGTTCAACTGATTACAGAAATTCTTAATATCCATGGACACTCCATGTGAATTCTTATCACAGAGGTACATTCTGGTAGTAGAAAAATGTTGCTTCTGTTCAAGGAGGACAAGTGCTTTCATTTCGTTAACAACAAACTTAGAACCTTTACTGCATTTATTAAGAAAAAGCAATATTGACCTCATGATACGTTTAAGCTTACTTTAATTACTGTAACGTGGGATGTCAATTAATGGGGTTGGAGGGTTAACAAACTTAGGTTCTGAAAGAATTTCATTAACATGCACAGTTTCTGTAGCTAAAGATTGGGGATAATCACCAGTTAAAAGCCATTTAGGGCCATTCCACCATAAGGAATTTTGCGCTAAATCTTTACTATTACTACCTCTGGATAGAATATCAGCTGGATTATCCTTAGAGGGGGTATACCATGCGGAAACTTGAATTCATTAATTTCAGTGACTCTGTTTCGTACATAGGGAATTTTACTATTATTGTTCTTCACCCAACAAATAGAAACCATGGAGTCACTCCAGAGAGTGCAAGAACTCAATCTCAAATCATCATTCTGCATTAATCTTCCAGCAAGTTTCGCACCCAAGGACAAGGCTGTCAATTCCAAACACGGAATAGTCTGTTTAGGGTTTGGTGCAACTTTACACTTACTGACCAGTAAACTGCTTACACTTCTCCTGAAATCAATCACATAGGCAGCAGCTCCATATGCCTTGTTAGAGGCATCACAAAATACATGTAAGTGGGAACCTTCAGGATGTACAACAAACCTAGGAAACTTTAAACTTTCTACATTTCTAATACATTTGCAAATTTCATCAAACCTTGAACATAATGATTCTGGCAAAGGGTCATCCCACCCGTAGTTACTCCACAAACATTTAAGAAAATATTTACCTCTCACCTGTATTGGTGACAATAATCCTAGAGGATCAAACATTCGAGCTATTACTGATAAAACCTTTCGCTTGGTTAAAGGTCCTTTATACTCACAATTTACTTCCTTCAGTGACATCTCATCTTGTGTTAGATACCACTCTAAACCCAAAACGTTCACTCTTTCTTTGATAACATCTATGGTTCTGTTAAACTCTGAATCATTACTGACCCATTCTTGTAGAGGCATATTAGCATCTTCAAGAATCTCATTTATTACTGGATACTCATCCATCAAGACTGACACATCCTTGTAAGTTTTACTAAAATTATCTACATAGAAATTCTTCATCAGAGATGATGCAAGGGGATTATCATGTAAAGATAAATGATGCAAAAGGGTTTGCTGCAAGAGAAAGGGGAGCATGTAGCTCCAAAACAAACTACACAAAACCGGTAAGTTACAGTAGACTTCAAATCGGAGGATCAGTTATCCATAGAAATCTGCAATAATCACGACAGTCAGGTGAAATGCCTATCCTTAAAAAGGCTTTACTGATATCTGAAATCACAGCTACTGGGTTTGTACGGAAACTCAACAGGGAATCAAAAAGTTTAGTAGTTAATGAGGGACCAGTTAATAAACAATCATTTAAGGAAAGTTCTCCTTTAGCCTTGGAAGAAGCATTAAAAACTATTCGAATGGGAGTTGTTTCTGAATCCTTCAATACAGCATGGTGAGGTAAATAATGCCCTATAATAGGGGAGCCTGAGGGAATTAATTCTATAAACCCAGACTGAACGTAATCTTTGATAATCTTATCATAATGACCATACAAGGAGGGGTCAGATTCGAATCTATGTAGCGAGGAATTTAATTGACCAATGGCTATTCTATAGTTGACAGGCGGTCTATTTTCATCTTTAAATGGTAAGGACACTTCATACTTATTGCCAACCCTTTTTTATTTTATCCTTAAAACACTTAACTGATTCTCTTTCTTCAGGACTAATTTCAGATTGACGAATACCAACACTTTCTAAATCCCATAATTTTCTAACTTCACAACAAGAATTAATAGGATTTCCTCTACTTCTATTCTTGAACAACATACATTTGATGTAGTAATCTCATTAGATTCTACATTGTCATAAGACCAACTAGGAAGAGGTCAAAAATTAGTGCACCACCAGAACTATTCAATATCTGTATTCCAGAGCAAATTTGACTGTTGTGAATGAATTTTCCATAGTAATCAGCTCAATGACTAATTCTATACCATTTTACTTCATCTGAATTTAAATCATTATCTGCTAATTTTATGCCTTTACTCGTCAAGAACGCAGCTGACTTACTTAAACCTGGAGAATAAATTCTGGAATTAACTCCATCGAATGCAATGGCATTAATGACAGTACGAATCTTACCTAGTCTCACCACAACTCTTACTATATTACAATTAACTTCCATGGCATCACTGCCAAATGGTTTTACCTTTAAGGCTACTGTTGCTATGGACGGTAGACTAAGCTTATGAGCTAATTCCTTTGCAATAAACGTTCTTTGTGCACCAGAATCAAAGAGTGCTCTCCCAAAGGAACGATGTCCATTCCCTGACACAATTACATTAGCAGTAGGAAGAGCAGTCGAAACAGAAATCTTATTAGTCTGAGAATGATCAATACCCAAAGAAGCAGTCATAACTACTGGGGAATCACCTTTACTTACAGCACCTTTAGAATCATTATGAGATTTTCCAGAACTAACATTTGATTTACTAACATTAGTACTATTTACACTCAACTTTGATGGAGCAGGATTAACAGGGTTTTCTGTTTTCTTACAAATCATCGGGTAATGAGGCCCATCACATATATTACATTTCGGTTTGTTTCTACATTCAGAGAATAAATGACCTCCTTTGAGGCAAGCAAAGCACAATCTTAAATATTTAACTCTGTCCCTTCTACTATCAATGGTTTTGAAAGTCTTACAATCGCGAGAGGCATGGTTCGATGAGCAAAACACACAATTATGGTAAGAACTACTATTACTAGGCTTACTGTTACTTTGTTGTGCTCTCTGCACGTTTTGCACATTTGAGGGAATCACTTTAGAATAGTTACCCTGATCACGTTTTCTCTTATTAAATTCTCACCTTCGTAACAAAATTCCATTAATTCACAAACATATTTCAAACCTGAGGAAATTTGCTTTAAATCAAGAGACATACTATTATGTTTATTAGCTATAGCCTTACGTGTTTCAGGTGATAATTTCTCGCATATTATACTAGAGAAATGGGGTTCATGGCCTCTACATCTAAATTCAATGTGTTCATTTGTAAGATAATCTTCTCATATTCCAATTTGAACGTGTTCAAATCCTCTATTGTATGACTGGGAGGGACTAAATGCGTTAATTTGGACATAAGTCTACGTTTCAGTTTGTCCTTATTATCATACTTCTCCTTAAGGGTCTGAATAGCTACTGAATAATTGGCATTAGTGACAGGCAAACCTTCTATGGCTTTAAAAGGCGTTATCCTTTAAACTAGCTCTGAGGGTAGAAAACTTAATCACATTGGAAATATCCCTACGATCGTGAACTAAACTGTTAAATATATCCCAAAATGCAAGCCATTGTTCTTCCCCACCGCTAAATTCAGGTATCTTAATTGCTGGGAGTTTAGGGGGAGGGAGAGGGTTAATGGGAGCAGAAGGATGAGGCAAAGCGGGCTGTTGATTTATATCTCCCGTGTCAATCTCGCTCATAGTTTTCTGTGCAGTAGCAATAGCTTTCCTTACACATCTAGTTATTGCTCTATAACTTCTACATAAACTATCATATTCACTATCCTGTGAAATAATCGTCACATTCTGTGACCAACTATCTTCAAAACGTCGTAGACCCTCAATAAGACAACGTTCATATTTTACAAGGGTCGATTTTGGTGTATCAGTATCACCAATGCAGTTATCTGTCTCATCAAGCAAATCTTGTAAGGAAATAATTTCCCTTTCAATAACTACCCTAATCTTGGAATCCATTTTCTTGTTAATGGATCAATAAGAAACTTGCTCAAATATCAAAAATGTATGGCAAATTATCTAAACCTGATTGAAAATATAACTAATCTTATTCATAGGTCGAATAACATTCACTGAATGATAGGCAATTTGACCACGTGCTCTTCATCACTTCACAAAATAAATCTGGTCACGAAAACCTAAGTTCAAAAATAGCTACGAAATTCAACAAGAATTTCTTCACAGAGTAATCACTAAATACAAACAATAATGTTCCATAAACAATAGATTACTTGGCAAAACACTCCATGTAATCATCACTTCAAAAATAAATCTGGTCACGAAAACCTAAGTTCAAAATGGCTACGAAATTCAACAAGAATTTCTTCACAGAGTGATCACTAAATACGAACAATAATGTTCCATAAACAATAGATTACTTGGCAAAACACTCCAAGTAATTCAATACCTTACCCTGCTCACCAAATAACTTTGGACACGTGCCAGCTACACTAAAATGACTTTATAGCCATCCATCACCAACGTGAACTTTATCGTAAATTATCTTTAACATCCAAAAAAATCCTTTGTGAATCGTTATGGCATCCGGTTCGTTCGAAGGACCAAAGCAAAGTACTACTATAACTAGCAAAGAATGTGGTGAAACTTTAAAGTTTTAAGCCCACATTCGGTACGATTTCATTCAACCTTAAGCCCTCCTGCCCTAGCTTTGAATGAGAGCAAGTTACAGTGCTGAGGAGTTTACTAACTTACTTAAATGTACCATGAAGTCAGGAAACATTACATTCTTTACAACAATGTGCAGTTGAGAAACAATCAACCATATTTCCTGCACCAATTCTTTTTGGGTGATGCCACACGGGTTCACAAATACGCATTTAAAAAGTTTAACACATATAATTAATATTTAAAGGACACAACAATCATCCAAGTTACATTAAGAAGCAAGAAAACATTAACATATTACTGCAAATTGACAAAACGTTACGTTACTTCGATAGAGGAAAACATAAATGGCCAAAAGAAAGGGGGATTTCAGAATATTCGTATGAAGAAATTACTGCAATGGCGATGACAGTTCACGAGGTGATGGGGCTGGATTTTACGAGAATTTCTTCTACAACTTGCCTTCCTGGAGTTTGCTGCGAAACAGGTAGAGCTTCATGTTCTCACCCTGGAAGAAAACTCGGGAGCAGTACATTGGATAGCACAGTTGTCACATCTACAAAACTACAGGGTTACGTAACAAACCATCAACTAAAACACAAACATTAAGTTGTTTAATCGTAACCCAACATACAAAAAAAAAAAAAGGGTTTCGTCCAGAAGGCAAGCAAACTACTGGCATGTGCCCTTACAACAAGAAAATAACATATACATTCTCCACAGGAAGAAGTTTGACAACACTGCAATCAGACGTCATTTAATTTTATAGAGATGGATAAAATTTGCGAAAAAGGTGTTTACTACTTTAAATATTAATGTACTAATTTATACAAACTCATTGCTATAGTTAATATAATAACAAACTTCTTCTGTGGAGCAAAACAATCACTTCAACGTATTTTTCATAGAAACTGGGAAATACATCAAAATAAGTATTCAAGAAAACTAGGAAATTTTATTCAAGGGGAATAAATGGCAATTTTTGACACTTACCTTGTTATATTTAGCTTCAGTTCTCTCCTTTTATCTTTTGCCTTGCGAATAATGGAATCAAATTACTTTATTCTTCAGTTCATCTCCCTTCCTAGTCTAGTAATAGCGAAGCTAATTGTATTAGGGAGTAGGAAACCTGACGAGATCGTCACTGTTATGTTCTGACTCCGGTTGGAAGAGTTAAATTGAATTTTTAATGTAATTTTGCCTTGGGGGCCAACACCTAGATCTGAGAACATAAGCTGTAAATTAACTAATAGTATGGCTTGACCTTGAAATTACATCTATTCAAAGAAAATGGGAAGGTCGCCTTTCAAACCAGTCGGTTAGATTAAATGAATTTATTTACGGATTTACAACTAGAAATTAATATGGACAGGCTGGCAGTTCAGTAATCAAGGCACATGCAGTGTGCCATAAAAAAAAAGGGTAACTACAGCTAGCAAATAAATAAATCTGAGGAGGCTACAGCCCTACAAAGAGTTTGACACGAATCCTATAAAATATTTCAGACTAGCTGATAAAATTATTTTACATTAGCACAACGTTAACGCTTGAGGGGCATAACATGTGGCCCTTGTAGACTGTCGATTGCAGAAGTGTTGCACATGGCAAGATGGAATTAAGCCTCCTAAGGCAGTTGTTTCACAAGGGCAGGGGCAGAACACGGAGAGCCAGAAAACAGGATTCTTATTGCATCTGTGCATGGAGCTCGCTTGCAGAAGATGGGTTCAGGCCACTCTTTTAGAAGTTCCGACATGTGGCCAGTTGCGGGGAGGACAGAAAAGCAACAGACTTAGTGCAGTTGAGAGCGAAGCGACCTTCCACTTCGGAGTGAGAGTGAGTCAGATCACGGCGTCATCCCCTTGATTCTTGTGGCGAGCGCAGGACAGAAGTACATCTGAAAGAAGCAAATAATAACCAGCACAAAGGTCAAAGGGAAGTAGGTCTTATAGTTAAGACTAACTAAGGGTCAGCCTAGCGGCCCATTTACTATCATGACCTGTCCTTGTGTCCTAATGGCTTTCTGTCCCCCAATATCGTATGATATTGGGGCAGGATGCCTACAGTCTGTTCCCCCTAGTTGGGGTCTCCCCCAGCCGTCATGAAATTTGACTTCCTAACTAACGGGCTGGAGAAATGAATGTCTAAATATGTAATATTTAGACATATGTGTATATATATATATATATATATATATATATATATATATATATATATATATATATATATATATATATATATATATATATATATATATATATATATATATATAATATATATACATATACAGCATATATATATATATATATATATATATATTATATATATATATATATATATATATATATATATATATATATATATATATTATCAGAAAATACAAACGTCCTTTAATATAATTCACTATACCTAGGTAATATATTTTCATATATATTACCGAAGGGGATTTTAGTTGATAATAAGTCCACCGTCCCGTGGGATGGTGGACTTATTATCAACTAAAAATTCCTTTCGGTAACATATATAAAATATATTACTTCCAGGTAGAGTGAATTGATATTAAAGATGTTTGTAGCTTTCTGATTGTACATGAATCACGGTGATGTGATAAATAGTCATAAATAGTCATATATATATATATATATATATATATATATATATATATATATATATATATATATATATATATATATATATATATATATATGTATGTGTGTGTGTGTGTGTGTGTGTGTACATATACAGTATATATATTATTCAAGAGGCAAAAGAGGTGATTGCGCCTGCTCCTTTGTCTTATACTAAATATCACTGAGAAAATCATAATATCCATTTTTAACTCTTGATTCCGATCATCATCCAGTAAAGAAGCCATATTCCACAAACATCTCCTTTAGATGAATAATAAATAAATAATGAGAAGTGAGTGATCAAGATAACCAATTCGTCCCACTGAATTATTTATTTAAATCACAAGAGGTTTTCTCCTTTGTGTCTCAGAAACTGTCGTGTTCATATATTTTTTGATCAACTTTATATTTTCGGAGACATTGCGTCATATATTAAGACTTTTACGGGAGAGCTTTCAGAAATCTTCACCTATTTTCTGCCTATGAGGATTTTTGGAGTGGCGATGCCGGTGTTTATATGTTTATTTCTTAATTATAAGATAACAGAGCATGGGATTTCCATAAATATATTTATTATCGACTAGTTTGCATATTTACTTTTACAAGAAAGACATCGAACTGAAGAAAGCTCACCATATCCAAGTAGTAAAAATTTGCACGCTGTAGAATTTGAACTATCGAAACAATTTTCCAAGAAATAAATCATATATAAAATACTAGAATTTTCTGGTAAAAGCTTTAGCTTTTAATGTTTTACCAAGACTCCCTCAGCTTCCTTAAGCCTGCAACTTGTAAGAACTTCCACAGGAAGGTATAAATAAATAAGAGAGAAAAAAGGCAGAAGAGTTTGTCATGTTCTTTTGAAGCAAAGAACGACATCGTGTGGTGTCTCCTTGAAGAGATTTTGCGCCTCAACTTTTATGAAGACTTTTCCCAATGATTTTTGAAGCAGCTTCAATATTCTTTTTCGGGTTGAGGTTAAAACAAGTTTTGGTGTTACACCAGAAAGGGCCTGGAAAGAGGAGGCTTTAGTTCAGGAAGAAAATATTTGCAGAGAAACCGTCACTGTGTCGCACCCGTCAGTTCCTTTTCATCATCTCTCGCTTCTCTGGAAATTGTAGACATTCAGTGTTTTTTTAGATATGGATATTGATATCAAGCTGTTGTTCCATGCCCCCCGTAAAGGGGTAGTGCTGTCAGTGCACCTCACGCGGTGCACTGTAGGCAATTACTGAAGGTTCTTTGTAGTGCCCCTTCGGTCTCTGGCTGAAACCCCTTTCATTCCTTTTACTGTAACTCCGTTCATAATCTCTTTCTTCCATTTTGCTTTCCACCCTCTCCTAACAATTGTTTCATAGTGAACTGCGAGGTTTTCCTCCCGTTACACCTGTCAAACCTTCTTTACTCTCAATTTCCGTTCCAGCGCTGAATGACCTCATAGGTCCCAGCGCTTGACCTTTGGCTAAATTTTATATTCCATTCCATTCCTATATCTCCCTGAAAATTGTTTAAAGATTCCTATACTTTTCATTTTACCGATGCACCAAACTTTGAATTGTAAACAATATAGATGGAGTAATGTCTAAAATAATATGTTTAGAGGAGGCAGAGAGCAGTGAATGGGTTGGAAAATGGATATTAAATTTATTTAATGATTTATGGAAAGGGCAGGAGAGAGCAGATATCTGTAGGGAAAAGTGGAGACATGATACCATCATCTACAGCAGAAACACATTGGTGGGATAAGAAGGCCCATCAATGTGCTCAGCAAACTTGGAATAAATCGTATGTCTATATGTATATGAAACATAAAATGAATTAATACAAATATCAAGATAAAACTGAAAATGTTAATTCAACTAAGTAAATCTGCCAAAACATTAAATTATCTACAAGTCTGCCAAAATAATTTTAAATCAATCTTCAAATACACATTTTTACATCTACTTAAGTTTGATGTTAATGTGAACATCTGTCTAGACCAATGCTCACCAAGCTTTTGAACCCAGATTTCCATTATCAATAGATGCCATGCATTCAGTGAATATATATTGAGTGATACTCTCTGTAAATATCACGGAAACATCATTTATAATGCGTTTGTTATTAGTGGATGAAATTGCACAGCTATAACAAGAGGGAAACGAAAGTACGAGTGAGATTATAGCTAAATGGAAAACGTTTTCAACTTATTAATGTTATCATTTTCCCTGATCTCTTTGAGCTGAGAATGATCTGCCAACAGCTGGGAAATGTCTGTTTTTATAATATTCTTTAATATTCTTGAGTGCCGTGTGCTCATGCCTTACTGAGCAGGAGAAAAAGTGTACAAAATGCTTTCTTTGATTCAAAAAAGCCTGAAACGCATAATGAGAGAGAGAGAGAGAGAGAGAAACTATCTTAATTGATATTTATAGCTGATTTATTGATAGTTCCCAACAAATTACTTTAAGAATTCAGAATGCCAAAAGTAAGAAATGAAATAGAAAATTCATTGTTAAAAAGTATTAAAAGTGTCTAGAGATTCGAGAGCCTCAAGTGAATAAAAAAAAAAGTTAATTAAGAAAAACCTAAATGGGCATCTACTGGAATGAATTAGTATTCATGAAATAAATACGTCAGAAAAATGCAAATGTAAATTTGCCTAAAATTTAAACGAATTTCCATCCACTCATTTGCACATATACGCTTTTAAGATAAGATACATCATTTAAATCTTAATTCCATACATTTAATTAACAATTTAAATAATCACTCGAACGAAAGGTTCATAATAAGCAAGAGGCTGAAAATGACTCCGATAGAGGAAGAAAGTTACTGTAGAGGAGAATATTTATTGAGAAGAGCAACTGAGGCATCTCTTGTGGAGACCGAACTTCTTCTTCTTCTTCTTCTTCTTCTTCTTCTTCTTCTTCTCCTTCTTCTTATTCTTCTTCTTCTTCTTCTTCTTCTTATTCTTCTTCTTCTTCTTCTTCTTATTCTTCTTATTCTTCTTATTCTTCTTCTTCGCTTCCTGGGAGAGATTTTCCTCCTGGATTCTTTATTGTGAGATGGAATGCAAATGGTGGGTTCGTTTAAAGGATGATAGAGAGTGTTTGCTTTTGCTTGGGAAGAATAGTACTCTCTCTCTCTCTCTCTCTCTCTCTCTCTCTCTCTCTCTCTCTCTCTCTCTCTCTCTGTCACAATCATCCCAGTAATTTACCAGCCGATGATGTTTATTTCAAATTTCTGACTGCAAGAGACAGTCGTAGGGGCTTTCCAGTATCTGTACCTATCAAGTAGCATCCACACTGCCCAGTACTTTTAACTTCTAGCATGACTTTCGTTTTCTTCGTACAAATGAAAATATTTCGTTTTGTGAAACCTTATCGTAAGTCCTTGAGCTTTTGGGATTAACCTTTAGAAATGTGATATTATTTTGAATATAACCTTTGATGATAGGAAAGGCTTAATGCTGAATGTGTTATGCTTAATTTAAAGAAAGAGAGAATAATGTTAGTTTCGACCTTAATAAGCAAAGCAGCCTCCAAAATTCACCTTCATTGTATTTCTGGCGAATCTCATCATGCTGACTTTCTTGTCCCTTAAAATAAAGTTAGGGGAGGAGGAAAGGGGAGTTGAGTTTCCCTTGGGCGTTTAAAGTCCCCCTTTGTGTAGGATCTGCCTTTGTTTGTTTCCCGTCCATTACACGACGCATAAACAAACTCTTTCAACGCTGAGTTCTGTTCCTTCAGATTCCTCTGTATTTTTTTATTCTCTTCCTGTCTTTGTTACTCTCCGTAATTCGTATAAGCTAAAACAAACAAAGAGGGTTCAGATTTAGTCAGTAGAGAGAGAGAGAGAGAGAGAGAGAGAGAGAGAGAGAGAGAGAGAGAGAGAGAGAGAACAGTCCATCAAAAAGGCAATCGGGAGAATTAAACTGAATGTTTGAGCACCACATGGAACTGAATCTCGAATTCTTGTAGGGAAACGTTAAGGAATAAAACGATTTTATAGTACTGGACTCTCTTTTATGTTGTAAACAATAGTACTTTATATTTAAAGTATTTAGATATATTTAAAAAGCATTAATATGCCTATTTTCAACTAAACTAATATTTTATTGATACTAGCCGTCAAACAGACTGTCTGATATGGCTAAGACCAATCATATCAGAATCTTCAGCCTTCTATCTTTCGTTCTCATTCAGTATTCACACTTCACTGCCATATAAGAGAGTTGGATCAACAGTGTTTTACACATTCCCACCTTGGCTTTTATAAACAACCCATGCTATTTTTTTTTATTCACGTAATTTGTATGAGCAGTATATACACTCACACACACACACACACACACACACACACACACACATATATATATATATATATATATATATATATATATATATATATATATATATATATATATATATATATATATAGAGAGAGAGAGAGAGAGAGAGAATTGAGAGTGCATTAGAGAGAGATAGATAGAGAGATATGTTACATATATATACTGTACACACACATGGTATCACACACACACACACACATATATATATATATATATATATATATATATAGAGAGAGAGAGAGAGAGAGAGAGAGAGAGAGAGAGAGAGAGAGAGAGAGAGAGAGATGCATACATATATATACTGTACTTTTACACACATATATATATATATATATATATATATATATATATATATATATATATATATATATATATATGTATATATATTGAGCACTGATCCCTATATATATATATTTTATATATATATATAAATATATATTATTTTATATATTATATATATATATATATAAATATATATTTATATATATATATAATTATATATATACATATATATATATATGAAATATTTTCTCTCTAAAACAGAAATCCATCTAATAGAAGGAGCCCATAAAAATACCAAAAGGTAGAAATCATTATTGCTATATTTTCAGAGACAAAATTGACTCGCTCTACTGGCAATGTACATGGGCTACTTTCTACTAGATATATATATATATATATATATATATATATATATATATATATATATATATATATATATATATATATATATATATATATGTATATATATATATATATATATATATATATATATATATATATATATATATATATAATATATGTGTGTGTGTATGTATATATATATATATATATATATATATATATATATATATATATATATATATATATATATATATATATATATATACTGTATTTATATATTAGACAGGAAAACTTATAACCATTTGATATTCGTCACTACCACACTTTATACATTGGTTTCTAGGGTAATTTTTCCTGTAGAATCCATTTCTTCTCAGGACATTTTTGTATGGTACATATTTAGTGAGATCATTTGCATTTTGCATAAATTAGTGGAAATCATGTGCAAAGAGCTTAGTGGTGGCATTTTGGTGGTTATTTGAGGTAAATGAATGGAAAGTTTGTCATTTTCAAGTTTGATTATATTTACAGGATAATAATTTTGCTGATTCATTGTTATTAATTAGTATAAATTATGCATATTAAAAGAAAATATTATTACGACGCCGAATTTCGAGGAATTGTCGATTTTTAGTTTTTTACAGTTTTGGACTGGTGTATGTGTAAATCAACATGTCCTGAAATATCATTGCTAAAAAAAATTTTTAAGTGGGTTTTTTACATTTTTGTTCATTGCATTTACCAGCATTTGAGCGGCATTGAGCGAAAAATTGTCGCAAAATTTCTGTATGACTGTTTAGGTGGAAGTGAGAAGTATACTTTACTTTCCTACTAAAATACACATTATCTACGATAAAAACTGGCTCTCTCTCTCAAAAATATAATATCAGAGTAAATACGTATCTATGTATCTCGCTATCGCCCTGTGAGCGACATCGAGCGACAAATTGTCGTACAATGTTTGTATGACTTGGCAATTCTGGATAGTAGAAAGTGAGAAATGTACTTCAGTATCCTACTAAAACTATCCATTTTCTACGATAATAGATTATTTGTTCTCTAAAAAAAATATCAAACAAAATATCAAAAAAGTAAATATGTATCTGTGCACCTCGATATTTTTACTTCATTATCACAGATGTACCATGCCAACCAGTGTACATATAATATTTTATATTTCTTGACATATTTTTACTGCTTATTTTCGGAAATATGAAATTATATAAGTACGTAACAGTTCCAAACAGAGCGTCCGGTTGTACCGATAAACCATCTCGAATTGTATGTGGTTCTGGTTCAGGCGATATCCTAGTGCTTTATGACGCATTTCCTTTTCAGATTTTCTTACCGTGTAGTGCATTCACGCAATTCCATTGCCACAAGCAAGAGAAGTACCGCCCTTATGAGGGAGAAATTTGAACGATTGCCTCTCGGGAATTGTCTCGTCTGTGGTGTTCTAATTAGTGATTACAATTTTTCATAATATTGTAATAAAATTATAGGTATTAAATTATATAAGACCACAAAGCTGTGAGTTGTCTGACTCGTGACTTGTGTAGGCTTGGTTGTTCAGCGTTTGTTTACTTCATCCTGGCAGTTGTTTGTTTATTTGCCTCTCCAATATCTGAACGGAAAACATGTACAGTGGTAGTGTATACAGGTTATGTAGAAAATTTTTATTGATAGCATATATTTTTATAGGTTATAAAGCAAACTTGAGGGCGAGTGTAAAACGGCCCAACAAACCTTTCCTAGAGTACCATGTCCTGGCCTAACCTCGTTAGGGCATTTATTTTTATTACTTATTACGAAAAAAAAATTCGCACTTATACCACATAGCCTACTGTTTTTTATAGGTTATGGAGAAAAAAATTTATTGATGGCATATATTAATGAATTTTTTGTTATGAAAAAACTTTGCACTAATAAATATATATACACATATTTATGTATATATACACATACAACTATATATACACACATACATATACATATATATATATATATATATATGTATATGTATATATACATATATATATATATATATATATATATATATATATATATATATATATATATATATAATTTATACATATTTATATATATATACAGTATACACTATATATATGTATATGTATATATATATTCATATATATATATATATATATATATATATATATATATAAAATTTAGGTAACATATAAATCAATCAGAGAGAAATGTGCTTTCTATTCATTTGTTTATATTGAAAATTTCAGGGCATATTTTTTATATGACAATACTTCTTGTGCAAAAATCAGCCTTCTAACTGTCATAGTTTCATAGTTATTACAAAATAACCATAATTTTTTTTCTTTCGCCATTTTCTCAAACCTTAGTTTTTTAAACTTTTACAGAATGTAGTATAACTACTGTATATATCTTGATTTTGTACGTGGGAAATTCATTTTTGACAAACTTATTGCATATTTTTAAAAAGTTTTAAAATCTTTTTATCAAATGCAAAACTAAAAATGAAATTAGAAGTCGAATTTCTAAATTTTCCACGATGGAAGTTTTCATTATTAGTTGAAGAATAAGTGGTAAAAATTTGAAGCAAATTCCTTCGTTCATATGGTAGTTATAAGCCTAAACAAAAAGCGTTACTAGTAAGTTTCTGTTCAATCTTATTTGATTTGCCTTTCTGTATATAAATTACGACATATTCCATCATAATTGATCATTAAACAGGCATATATAATAGTAATTTGAATTTGTTGAGTGTTAATTCATATAAATTGAAAGAATATCAAAATATAAACATGCTTTGATTAAAAGAGCTGGAGATAACTACGTGATCTGCATGAACTAAGAAACAAGAATTTTTGCACCATAGGAAATATGTTAAAAACTTTATATTTCTAAATTTATCTTATATTTATCTAGAAGTGGCTGAGTTTGCAAGCAAACAATTCTTACAGAAAATAAAAGATGAACATGCATGTAAGTAAATAAAATGCACAAATAAAAAAAATGTTGCAATTCTTTACCAATACTTTTTCTTATTCCAAATCATCTGAGTACTCACTGTCTCCCCCTAACGTTTCTGGAACACTGCTAAACAGAAAATCACTGTCACTCTCTGATGATGGTGATGAAGAAGAAATATCACCAGCAGATGCTGAGCGACTTTCATCAGATGATGGTGTGACATCTTCCCTTTCCTGCCTCTTCTTTGGTGGTTGAAGCATTTGTCTCCCCTCTTTCAGTTTCCGAGCTCTCATCATCAGCTTCCTCCCCAGACTTTGATATCCTGAGAGGCTTTTTACACAAGCTTTGAGGGAACTGTGAGCAGGACAACCCAACAAATCCTGCAGCATGAAAAGAATGAAAAGAGAGTGGGATTGGAGGGAGTATCACAGGCGGCTCCTTCTCCACAGTTCATGGGCACTTCATAACTGAGGTAACTATAAACAGAGAGGTCAGAGTCAGGGGAGGCCCGACGCAAGGAGGCTTCAGCACATCACTAAAAGCAGAAGATGCTTTTATCAAATATAACAGAATTTTTAACATATTTGCTGTGGTGCTAAAATTCTTATGCTTCTTAGTTCATGCAGAATACGCAGTTATCTCCAAATCTTTTGCAAAGCATGTTTATATTTTTATATTCTTTCAAATTTTTGTTTAGTCTTATTTGATTTGCCTTTCTCTGCATAAATTGCTACATATTCCATCATAATTGATCATTAATTAACACTGAACAAATTCAGATTATTATTATATCTGCCTGTTTAATGATCAGTTATGATGGAATATGTAGTAATTTATGTAGAGAAAGGTAAATCAAATAAGATTGAACAGAAATTTACTGGTACCGCTTTTCGTTCGAGTCGTAATAATATTTTCTTTAAATATGTATAATTTATACTAATTAATAACATGAATATGCACAATTATTATCCTGTAAATATAATCAAACCTGAAAAAGACAAACTTTCCATTTGTTTACCTCAAATAACCACCAAAATGCCACCACTAAGCTCTTTACACATAATTTCCGCTAATTTATTTAAATTACACCAAAATCCAAATAAAAAGAAATAATAGGAGAAGCCACTTCAATATTGCCTTATATTCTCAGAGGCTGCAAAAGAGGAGGCTGTTTCTGCCCAGTCCCATCTCCCGAATTTGTGCTCAGTTGCCTTTACCGTTTATGTGGCTCTTCTTTGGTGATATGTGGGGGTGTAGACACATACTGGTAATTCAGTTGCACAGGAGAGAGAGAGAGAGAGAGAGAGGAGAGAGAGGAATGAAAACTATATATATATATATATATATATATATATATATATATATATATATATATATATATATATATATATATATGTATAATTATATATGTATATATATATATATGTATATATATATATATATATATATATATATATATATATATATATATATATATATATATATATATATATATTTACATTCTTGAAAACATTTTTCCCTTGAAACGGTCTCAGGAAATATTGGTTTTCAGCAAAATTCCCTCTCTTTAAAGATCTGGATACTGAACACATTTCGAGAGAATGCAATGCCAGTAATTGATTTCAACTGCAAACCTGAGTTTCTCAGAAGCGCTGAACCCAGCTGAGGAAATGAACTCTTCATGATCAATCTGTTTTTTATAATTATCATTTTCAATATTTTTTGTTATTCTCAATATTATTACTGTCTTCACCCTGAGCTGAAATAAAGATGATGATGATGATGATGATTATTATTATTATTATTATTATTATTATTATTATTACTATTATTATTATTATTATTATTATTATTATTATTATTATTATTATTATTATTCCACAAACTATTTACAACGCCAAAGTTTTCGATACGATTCCAAAAAGTCATGAGACCAGAATTAGTGTTGTGGAACTTCTTACTTTACCTGGAAGACATTACACCTTCTATATACCGAGTAATGGCAGTCTTTGTGTTGAAGTATTCGACAATACGCAGGAAAATTCAGACCGTGATGGCCTTCTATTGTTACTCCAGATAACAGCAGGAGAGAGAGAGAGAGAGAGAGAGAGAGAGAGAGAGAGAGAGAGAGAGAGAGAGAGAGAGAGAATAAAAGCATTCACGTACTCCTACTGTAATATTACCTTCAGCTTAATTCAAGTTCCCTCATGAAATAAATCCAGAGTTGGGGGGAAAAAAAAGGTAAAGAACAAACCAACAAACAGCAGTTTTATGTCGGTGTGATATGTTTAGTGGTCAGTCAAGACACCAACGCTCTCCCACGCACGAGCACCAGAGGAAAGTTTCCCAAAAGAACTTTTGTGGCGGAGTTTTTGTCAGGACTAATTTGCAGAAGACCTCTTCTACTTGCGCCAGGAACCCCCAGGGTAGTGCATCAGTGCACTTCACGCGGTGAACTGTAGGCATTACTTTTATTGCAACGTCCTTTCCATGACCATAGCTGCAACCACTTGCATTCCTTTTACTGTACCTCCGTTCATATTCTTTTTCTGCCATCTTGGTAGCCAATCTCTCCTGACAACTGATTCATGGTGTCCTCGTATACACCTTTCAAACCTTTTTACTCTATTTTCCCTTTCAGCGCTGAATGACCCCTTCCCAGCGCTTGGCCTTTCGCCTAAATTCTATCTACGCCAGGTAAGAGCAACAGCAGAAACGGGAAAACAGAAAAAGCAACAGACACAGAATAAATCTCAGACTGACGAGGATTTTGCTTCCGGAAAATTCCCAGTTCATTTTCAGACCTCGTTTCCGAAAATGCTCCTTCCGGGGAAGGAAGGAAAAGACAGATTTCCTTTGTGTGTTTTTTTTTTCAGAATAATTATTCTGGTTCTGCGTCGTCATGTGGGACTGGGTTTCAACACTGAGTTTCTTTGCTGTTGCCTATGGAACAACGAAGTGATTTTTCTAGAATGAAAATTATACATGCTGGTAATTGCTACTTTTATTTCCATCAAGAGAAGATGCAACGCATTATTACCCTCATACAAATCTCCTTCTGTTTTAATGATTTACGTACGTTTTTATCTATTAATTTATTAATTTGTTAAATTATTTTTTTTTTAACGAGTGATCTCTTCTTTCTGCTACTTCTGTTTAATGAACACCATATTCTTTGGAAGCTTGAACTTCAAGTCAATGGCCCCTGTGGGGTGATTGTTCCAAATGAATGAACTTCATCTTCTGAATAATAATAATAATAATAATAATAATAATAATAATAATAATAATAATAATAATAATACTCGAGCACGATCTCTATATATGATTTTCAGTTGTATTTTTGTTCTTTGTTCTAGGTAATACTATAAAAATGGTGCATTTAGATTGTAATTACAAAGCATGAATTTAGATATATTCCTGATGAAGAGTCCTTTGACCTAAAAGAGCATCGACTATTGTCCTTTGAAATATCCTGAAGGGTTTAGAAACCTTCTTTTTCTTAATTTGGAGAACATTTAAAGTGTACAGTCGGTCTAGAATAAAAAAATTGGCATTTTTATTATATATCACAAAATCCTAGATTATTTAAGCAATTTCCATCTCTGTTATATGCACGCTTTTATTGTTAAGGTTCGCATTTTTCTCCCACCTAACTTTCAGTTGTTCGTCTTCCCTCCTGAATTTACGTCCACCCACTGTCACTCCACAAACAACAGTTATACTTTCTTTAGCAGCCTTTTCCCCTTTACAAGGTTATCCTGACCAGTTTAATTCTAGTCCGATTCATACATACACACACACATATATATATATATATATAAATATATATATATATATATATATATATATATATATATATATATATATATATATATATATTCATTATATTAATTATTGCATATATATGTTATATATATATATATATATATATTTACATTTTTATTTATATATATGTATATATACATATATATATATATATATATATATGTATATATATATATATATATATATATATATATATATATATATATGTATATGTACATAGAATATAAGATATATATATATATATAATATATAGATATTATATATCATATAGAGAGAGACCAACTTCTGAGAAGAGAGGAAGAGAGGACACAGAGAATCCGAACAGAATTAGATCTCTTCTCTCTTCTCTCTCTCTCTCTCTCTCTTTCTCTCTCTCTCTCTCTCTCTCTCTCTTGGAGGAATTCAATTGTAGGGTAAATTTGGCAAGGCCATAATTGCTTCCGCCATGCAAAGAAATATTCAGTGTGAGAGTCAAAGGGGAATGGTCGCTCATCGTTATAGAGTCATCAATGCTTCGTGGAAGGTCAGAGCTCCTATTGCTTTCATGCTGGCTTTGGTCTTTAGCTGCGTGAGTGTGTTTGGATGAGATGGAGTGACAGACAGACAGACAGAACGAGGTAAGACTTATGTTTCATTTTAGTTTATGATCAAATGTGTCATGGTGCTTCATTTTATAATCTTTATTACGTGTGAGAGAGAGAGAGAGAGAGAGAGAGAGAGAGAGGGAGACAGAGACAGAATGAGAGAGAGAGAGAGAGAATGAGAGAGAGAGAGAGATGGAGGGGAGAGAGAGAGAGAGGGAGAGACAGAGAGAGAGAGAGAGAGAGAGAGAGAGAGAGAGAGAGAGAGACAGAGAGAATGAGAGAGAGAGAGAGAGTCGAGATTCGTCTTGTTTTATTCTGGCTAAAGGTCCTTTTGAAAGAGCTGATTCCTCCTCTCTCTCTTTCGAATTCCTCCTGTTAATGAGAGCAAATCCTGAAAGGAAACAAATCCTTCTTTCAGAAAACCACCGCTTATGGACCCCTGGGTTCCCAGGATCTTGTTTTGAGCTCTTTTATTTCACGGAATTTCGTCTCAGAGGTCAAGAAGAATTCCAGGCTCACTGAGCGAAAGGAAAAAATTAAGAAGTCAGCAAAGCAAGGAAATGATTCTCAAAAATTTTTTTTCTGTTTTGTTATCGTCCCTCAAGTTAAATCTTTCGATAAATTTACATTTGACGTAATTATGGGATTTCTACGAAAATAGCTTTTCATTTGTTTTCATTTAAAAAAATATATTCTCTGATTTAATTCACATAGCAGAGAAATCAAGGAAAATTACCTTTTTTAAATTCTCAGTGATAGGTTGTCTTGAAAAAAATCAAATCTGTCAATTTGCTGACATCACAAAATATTTATTTAAAGACGAAATCAGAATCATGTGGTAATCTTAAAACATGGAGGAAAGGAAAGAATCCCAGAGTTTACAAGGCTTAAAAAACATGTAGGAAAAGAAGAATTATTATTTCTAAACACAAATTTCTTTGAGATTAATAATAGAATAAAGAGGAACTGAAGCATTTATTGAAATATTAACTTATATGAAAATGAATGAAGGTTTTAGAAGAGATTAGATGATTCACTGAGGTGAAATATCAACCAGAATTATTCTTTGTCACTCGGAGTTTGGCTGATTGATCGGTTGACACCGTCGCTCTGTCCTTCTTTCTTTCGCATACAAACGTTTAAAGTTAATGAAGATTTTATAATCAAGTTAATAAGCTTTTAGTTTAATAATAATAATAATAATAATAATAATAATAATAATAATAATAATAATAATAATAATAATAATAATAATAATAATAATCCAACTCGAATGTAATCCGAGAATTAAATAATTAGTTCAGGGATTCTATGTCAATGGCGTAAATAATACAGCGATATTTTCCCCTGAGTAATTAATTACATTTCCTTTCCCGATATATTTTCGTTACATAAATATATTTCTATATATTTATCATGGCAATTTCCAGGTATTGTTGACACATCACTAACCTGATTTTAATTCTTAGATTTGTAACCAAAACAGATTCAATTTCACTTGACCTGAACCGGAAGGCTACTGGGAAAAGGTACATTCCATTATGGTATTTATGGGAGCGATGGAAATGGTAATGGTAATATACATGGTAGGAAAATATTAAATGTCATTTCATACTTTATGTTTAGCAGTTAAGAAGAAGTTACTCTTGAATATTTAAATGAGAATTTTGTCGAATTATTTCAAGGCATCAGAGTTCATTCATTAAGGAATTAGTGGAAACATGTCTTTGATGTCACTAAGAAGTTATTAACAGATTATGGGTTGCTGATTGACTAATTAACCTTAACATTTATATCAGGAGAAAGAGAAGAGGTGGACTTAATTACTAATGAAGGTAATCTGTTCTTTTACCCTTAAAGTGTAATTCGATTATTACATTTAACATGACCCTAATAACAGATTGTAAATCCACCAAAGTTATCTTAATTTCACTGAACTTAATTTACGTTCCACTGGGTTGAAGACCTTTTGAACTTTTGCAGAAATTCATTATAAGAGAGAGAGAGAGAGAGAGAGAGAAGAGAATTTATAGGAAAAGACCAGAGAGAGAATTAGAGAGAATATTATACATTTCGTTCCACATTATGAAAGTATCCATATTCTCCTTCCACCCTCTTGAGGTTTGGAAATGGCCAATTTATCTTAATGTCATACATTAATTTCATATTTCCCAGCAATGGATAGTTTTAAATAAATGCAGTTAGAGGAATTTATTTCTGGTGATAGAAATTCATTTCTCGAGATAATGTGAGTTCGGATTCCAAATAAACTGAGGTCCCGTTGGAAGAACCAATAGGAAAGACAAGGTCTAATTACAGAATATTATACATTTCCATCCACATTACATAAAGAAAACCAATTAGGATCTTCTTTTACACTTAACCATATTGACATTCCAGAGATAAAAAGAACCTCATGTAAAACCTTAAAAGAAATCAAAAAACTTTTGGGAAATTCCTCCTTCTCTGTCCCAGTCAAAAGTTATGGTTACCAAGTCTGTAACTTTGTAACTTTTAAGGGAAGAGTTTAAATAGTCTCTAGTCAGCCTTATTGTGACCCCTCCTTTCTTCTGCAGAGTTTTGACGTTTAGCTCTTGTTGTAGAACAATTTAATACAATTGCACACACCTAATACATGTTTGTGTTGGCTCTTGTTTATATAAACTGGATCAATTTGTGCTGCTTGCAATAAATACACTGAACATTCTCAGCAATTTGTTCTTTAGTATTGCTATGATACAATTATCAATGTATCAGGCTCGTCTTGAATGTTGAAGCCACTTTGAATTTGTGTGACTTTTAATGAATGTAAGAATACTTTTCTCAAATAGTTTTATAGACTCATTAAAACAAGAATGTAAAGACGTTTGGATTCAATAATAAAAAAAAAATAGGCAAAGTTGATAAATGGAACCCTCCAACAGAATTGGTAACTTTTATTTTCATCTTTTTCAAACTTAGCATCAGAGACTTCACAATTATAATCTCAACTTTCGTGTAAAAATCGGTTAAGAAATGGAAACATTTCTCAAAAGATTTGAAGTAATTAAAACTCTACAACTACAGTGTCTACCCAGTGATACTTTCTCTCTCTCTCTCTCTCTCTCTCTCTCTCTCTCTCTCTCTCTCTCTCTCTCTCTCTCTCCAGGTGCATAAATCATAACGGCAAAGGAAGTTCTTATCTCGGTGGTCTGGTTGTCACAGTCAGTGTTTAGAAGTCAGAAAATATAAAGCGGTATTTTATGAAGGCCGTGGACACTGAATAAAAGTTTCTCTTCACGGAAAGCAGGATTTACAGTTGTTTTCATTTCTCTCTCTCTCTCTCTCTCTCTCTCTCTCTCTCTCTCTCTCTCTCTCTCTCTCTCTCTCTCACACACACACTCACACAACACACACACACACACCATTCCAGAATGGACTAAATAGTAGATAATACAAGATACAGCTAAATAAAACCTAAAAAATAAAAATTTGACGAAAAATCTTTTATGATAAAAGTACCGTCAGAATTTACACAGGTGCATTTTGACATTAAGTACACCTGTTCATTCCATTCTGGTGTAAGTTATTTGCAACATATGGTGATTCTGCAGGCATGTGCTAGATGGGTACAAAATATGACCATAATTCCACAGAGAAAAAGGCCATATATATTTTTTTTTTTGGGGTGGGGGCAAGATAAGAAAACGTACCATATACATTTTTTACTCAAAGATTTTTTTTTTTTTTAATAGCGCAGATCTTATGTTCTGTATTCAGACTTTGATATTTGCATAAGCAGATATAAATGTTGTACATTTATTTTTTTTTTTTAATAAACTGGAATTGATATCACTATAGAATGACAAATAAGTATCACGGAGTTTCACAATTTTGGTGGGTTCTCTCAAGTGGAGAATTATGGGACAGGATTTTCAAACGAGCGTTGATGAGAGAAAAGAATGATAATTTGATAAGGAAAACGAGTTGATAATAACTCCTGTTTGCTTTTACTGAATTTTTTATCTTTAGGGTCTCAGATGAATTGGGCGTAGTTAGGACACGTAATTACTCACATAGAGCACAATATAAAGTTACTCTTTAATCTTTTTGTGTGTTTCTATGTTCGTTATGATATAGGTTGCAATTTCCACGTTCAAGTACTGGTGTATGATTTGAGCGAGATCCCTATTCACTCTTTGGCCTTTCTCTCAAAATGGACAGGAAGACAGGCCTTCCCTTTACTCCTTGAGCCTTTAGGCAAGGAAATCTAATTCTTAAGGAAGTTCCAGTTGACTTAATATCCCATAAAAGTATATTTATTAACTATTATCACCTAATATGCAAACAACTAACATACCTTGCTTAAAGCTCCTCTTCAGATACTAAACGTAACACTTTCTTATTCAGTAATGTTTCGCCAAAGCTCTTTCCTGAGAACATTAATTATATTGTAGCTTATTTTTCTTGAAGAAATAAATGAAAATGTTTCAGAAACCGACGAACTAGAAAATGTTAGATGTCCCCAGAAATTCGAAAAAAATAATAGTTAAAGTAATAAAGCTTTTCACTAAAATAAAATGTAGAAAACTTCCTTTATACCAGAAAATCTGCTGTTTTATCAACAATAAATTTATTCCAGTTCGTTGGGTTTCAAACTGATACATCTCTCTTTGCATCTACATATATAAAATGGCTGCTATAACGAAATCAGCAGCTGAATGCATTTTCAGGATAAATTCCTTTTCTCCGAGAACGAATGTTGGCCATTCAATCTGGGTCATTCCACTTTTTTAGTCTCTTGTCAAATATTTATTGTTGTCGAATGTAAATGCAGAACGTGGAATGGTCCCCTGTTCTCCATTAGAAAGAATTTATTGAAAGAATTTATTGCGTTTTGTTTCTCTAAGTGAAATTACACTTGACGTGAGAATTTAATACCGGAAAGGTGCAGTTCAGGATACTGGATGCTGTCTCACAGTACATAAGGATAAAATTCTCCTTCACTCCACAGAACTAAAAGGAAGATTAGCGTTATCGTTAATGATATATTAATTGTTTTTTAAGGAACATTTAGAATGCTATTATTATAAGTGTCAAGCCCATAGATATGAAGTTAGAGTTTGTTCTTCAAATAATCTGAAACAGGGATGCTGTCATAAGTCAACAAGCATTGACTGTTGTTACATTGCATGTGATGTACATCATCAAGAGGCAACTGTACATTTCCTGAACAGATCTGTCCTGAGGAAGGCAAAGCACCTCCAACTTTCGTTCTGGCATTTCTGTAAATCTGGTGGATCTGAATTATTTCAAAGAAAACATTTCAAGAACATTTTGCAATTATTAGTTTTTATTTGAGGAGTTTTTATGGCTAGGGGCAAGTTAGTCTAACTGCTGCAGTCGTCTAGAAGGGAAATGTACTGAGGATGAGACAGAAATAGCAACAGCAACAGTTTCAAGATTCACTCAGTCAGTCTGATGTTTTCACTGAAATTTTCTACGTAAAGGACAACTTTCTATTCATTCGTTGCCCCTTCTTCTTGTATGTAAAAAAATATATATATTCTTTTGCTTTCTATAACTGAATATTTCCTTCGTATTCTTCTTGACTCAAAATGCCTCATTTATACATCATCAAAGAAACGTTTCTTTGACAGGAACAAAATATCTGCCTCTTGTTCCTGTATTATTGTGTAAGGGTTTTCTTTTTATACAAAATAAACGACTACAAAGCCTAATACCGTCTTGCATAATAGTCACACAGTCACGTATTTGACTCCTTGTGTCTGCAAAACTGGCGATGCTTTATTGTTTTCTATAATGTTATGAATGAGAGTTGATTGCATAAACAGCCAGCTTGATTCAATGTAATACCATCTCTGCTTGAATTCGTGACTCCCATTACCCTCGTTTTATTCAACAAACTCTTCTTCACCCTTATGAAAACTTTTAAACGAATTACTTTTGCTACGACAATGAAACTATACCATTTTATTTCAAGCAAAATCTTCCTGTCACTTTTCTGAATAAACAGACAACAGACAGCCTCTTTGCTCTCGAGACCTCTTCAAAGGCAAGGTGTCATCTATACACAGAATGTCTGGGTTCTGTCGGGCCAAAATGTCCCTGAAACCTGAGGAAGGAGATCAATTTTCAAGGAGATTTTTAACCGAGAATGATCTCACACATTTTCGTATAGATGAGACTTTTGTTCTCAGGAAGCCTGATACAGCATCCTGGTAAACTGAAACTCAAACTGAAACTAAAGTCACAGGAATGCTCTAATCATTGACATTAAATTTTTACTCATCAAGGAACTTATTCCAAAGAATTTCAGCTGGCTTTCAGAATCATCAGACTTACAAAACGATGATTCCTAATCTGACTGTAGCTTTTTCTTTAAGGTCTTTTACTTGGACGACCTCTCGCTGAACTCATTCCAAAGTAATGTGTTTTTTCAGCTGGCTTTTCAGATGATTAATATTTTCGAAAACAGAAACATTTTAAAAATCGGGAATTGAATCACACAGAAATTAAAACACAATTTTCTGTTGTACATGAACACCTTTGAATACATCAAAGAGAATATTATACAATAGTCACTGTGACAGTTGATTTATATTAATCAGTGTTTTTGAGCCATGTTAAAGTTTCATCTTATTTGCTAACGTCACTAAATCATTACTACAGGGAATTTATCAGAAAAGAATAAAATTCTTGTACCCATAAATGCTGGAATTAAAACGGAATTCAACCACATATCATTCGGTAAAATGTCTTAGCAGTTAGGGATAGCAAAATGGAAGCAATTTTTCACGAGACAATTTTCTGCCTCTTCATCTTCCGTTTAAGTGGAGCTTCCTTTTACAGTAAGGGGGAAATAAAAGTGTATCCTAAAAGGGAGTTAGGGAAAAACGACGCACTTCTTCCTTAACGACGTTAATTCTTCGTTATTCCGTCGTTTACGGATTCGGGAATTTGGGCTAAACAAGAATTCTGTCTTTCAAAAAGAAAAAGTTTAGGAATTCAAGTAAAACTGCTAAGTGTCTGTACGGTATCTGAACCATCGTTTTGATTTTGTTAACGTGGCTTCTTCTTGACAGGTTTATCTCTCTCTCTCTCTCTCTCTCTCTCTCTCTCTCTCTCTCTCTCTCTCTCTCTCTCTCTCTCTCTCTGCGGGACGCATAAATCGTAATTATAAGGGAAGGTCTTATCTCGGCAGTCTGGTTTTCATAGTCAATGTCCAGAAGTCAGACTCTCTCTCTCTCTCTCTCTCTCTCTCTCTCTCTCTCTCTCTCTCTCTCTCTCTCTCTCTGGAAATCGCTTAATGTTGCCCGTGTCTTTTACGGTTGTTAGACTCGAACAGCATGAGATTTCGTGAAGCCTGTTTGAGGCTAGTCCACCACTGGTTGACTGGGTTCCTCCCATGCGAGGCTAGACTGACTGACTGACAAGGTGGCTCAAAAAAAAAAAAAAGCCATCAAAGACTGCGTTCGTCTGGTAGACTTGACGCGACTTCAACTTCCTTTAAGTAGTGATCATTGCTCTTGTCTCAAGCACAGTCAAAATCATAAGTAATGCCTCCGCCATGCTTGACCTTCCTCCCGAAGGATTTGCTCAGGAGGAACCTTTAAAGATCTTTCGGGTTTAGACACAGAGAGAATCTGAATCCCTTGGGCCAGAAATGTGGTTTCCACATCATTTGGTGAAATGGATTTATTATAATTTGATGATTGTATTTTATTTATTTTTGTGCGTTCATTCGGGAATTCATAAAGAAAATCATTTTGATGACATGAGAGAAAACTTGTTATTGTAACTGAAATATAAGAAATGTGTTCAAAAATTTCTATTTATTTTGGTGTGTTCAGAATTCACCAAGAAAATAATTTTGATGAAATGAGAGAAAACTTGTCTATTGTAACTGAAATACAAGAAATGTGTTCAAAAATTAATTTTAGCCAAAGAATTCGTACAATGTTTGTTAAGTCATTTTCATTTATGAATTTCTGGTATAATACCTGTGATAGATGCTGAGGGAATATTGCAGTTTCGGAGACTAAGAAATTCTGGGAACAAATGTGAGTCTCTCTGGGATAAAGAACACATGAGACTGCTATCTTGATGAGGCTGCGAGCTTAGGCTTTCTTTGCGCTAGAAAACGATGAATATCTTTATTCGTTTGATGAAAATGAAGAACATACCAGCGTGTATGTATGTATGTATATATATATATATATATGTATATATATATATATATATATATATATATATATATATATATATATATATATATATATATATATATATATATATGTCTGTATGTATATATGTATATGTAGATAAATAGACAGATAGATAGATATAATCTTCAAGATCTTGGTTTAAGAATAAGGTTTTATCTCACTCCCCTTTTTCCCTCCCCACCCACACCCACCCCCTCCCAAACCTGCCCATCCTCTCATTACTGGGTTTTACCAAACCTCATGATTCCAACATTAAATTCAAATGAGAGTAATACAGCGCCAAGTGGCGGCGGAACTAATGCATTCTCGAGACAGAGGAAGGAATGGAGGGAAACTGTGCTCTCAGAAGTTCCATAAAATCTTTCATATTATTGAACTTGGCTTTTCTTGAGAGCAGACTCCTTTTCTTAATTTTCAATTCTTAAATTCATTTCTGAGGACACGAACGGAGGTACAGTCAAAGGAATGGAAGAGGTTGCAGCTAGGGGCCGAAGGGACGCTGCAAAGAACGTTAAGTAATGCCTGCAGTGCACCACCTGAGGTACACCGACGGCACTATCCTCCTACGGGGTTTAAAATATAGACCCAGAAGTTAGTGTGAGTAAAATATTAAAACTTTCTGTGTCCTATTAAGTAGGCAGTTGAACTTGGGTTTATTTAGAATTGTCTTGATCAGTCTGTGGGAAAAGTTTTCTCAAGTAGAAAGCGAGACTCACTTTCGCCAGAAAACTTTCTCTTTACTTTGTGCAGGTGCTTTCACTATTTCCTGACTTC
>NC_089755.1:205000-220000 GCF_040412425.1 Macrobrachium rosenbergii
ATATATATATATATATATATATATATATATATATATATATATATATATATATATATATATATATATATATATATATATATTGTTACGAACTGGACGTGGTTTGATAAGAATTTAAACACAAAATTATAATTGATGCTGCCACGAAACCAAGGGAGTCCAGTTTGTAAACAAAAGGGATTTAATTGAAGACTTACCTCAGAATTTTCCTGTAGTTATAATTTAAGGTGGAAGGTCCCCATGTTGGAATTTAGAATTCTTTTGCCAATTTACTGGGATTTATTTATAGAAACTTAGCAAATCAACAGTGCAAATCAACATTTAGTCACAATACAACATAATCACTGAGGGGCAGATTCAGAATAGGGCACAGTAACAATAATGACATGAATTGGCAACAAGCAAGTGGATAAAAAATGGGGCCAAGCTGCAATAATCAGTTCAATGATAATAATCCCCTTCAGTCTGCCCTGATTACATGAAATAGTAATGCAAATGATGGTGTTCCAGGATGGAGGAATACTTCATAAGAACAGTTGGCCACAACGGAAACTTCTCCGAACTACAACCAGGAATTGTGAGTTTGGGTGGCAGGCGGATAATGACGCATGGAGCGCGATCGTGCCACGTGTCCCTCCTGAAAGAGAGGTTCTGAGTTAGCCCTGCTCAAACTAAGGGAAATGGAATCTTCCTACAGAAGATTACCCAATACACGTTCTTAAATACAACACATAACGTAGCCTAGAAGGTGCTTTTAATGAAAGCACGTAAATATGATCTGAGAATCGGAGCAGCATATGCGTTAACAATGAACACGTAATTACGAGTATATGCGCCCAAAGTAAACTTAGGCTGTTACAACTTAACCTAAATTGCCCTTAAATTGCACTGGTGGAGGGATAAGTGATTGTTATTTCGGGATCTTTACTCGAGTTCAAGGTACGTAAATGGCAAGGCAGGGGATACAGGCAAGATTCTGACAAAGGGAAGATTGTTTCGTGGAGGAAGAGGTTAAAAGTTTAAAAGAAATGGAAATTAAGGAGTTAAGTACAAGGGAGAGGGCTGGCTGTTTGACTACTATCAAACGTCGAACCTTTTATGACCACTGTTGGCGCCTAACAATCGGTTTGGCTGTCCGTCGACGATTGTCACACCAGCGGAGCAGGGAAATCTAGCATGTCCGGTGCAGAAGAGATCAGACCAAGGAGTGAGCTTCTGTTTTCCCCAACATGGCTTCGTGGGGGGTATCTCAGTTCTGGCCAACGTACCTGCAAGGAGTCATACACCAGCAAAATCACAGAGAAAAGGAGACCTTAGGACTAAGGCCTTACAGAATAAAATCCTACTGCATCCCCTAATCTCGATACGCCTATTGGGCTTTCTGAACACTAATTGCTACCCCATCTCAGGCGATGGAGGGAGACAGGGGTTTGGGTATGGTTCCAGCATCGTATGATCTTTAAGGGGGGGGGGAAATCTAGGTGTGTTCTGGTAGCAGGGGGGTTTTTAAGAGGGAGACCCATTGTCTACCCTGCCTGGGCATTTCCTGTAGGCCGTGGAAGCATGCGTTCTCTGTCCATATGAGTGAAAAACAACTGAGTTCTGCCATATTGGCGCCAGCTATAAGCTAACTGAAATTATAATTCTCCCTATAAGTTAGCTAGATAGCAGCTAAATAGGAGGGAGGAATGTATATCCTTGACAATAATATATATTTATATATATATATATATTATATATATATATATATATATATATATATATATATATATATATATATATATATATATATATATATATATATATATATATAATTCTGCATCATTATACACATGCATGAAACAGTGGTATTATGTAGAATATGCACACACACACACACACACACACACATATATATATATATATATATATATATATATATAAAATTAATTCTACATCATTATGCACCGTGCATGAAACAGTGGCATTATTAATCAACGAATTCTGACAACTTAAGTGAATAATTAACACAGGTTTCATTTAATTTTTATCAAGTGATTTCCAGGCTAATTAAATAGGAATTTTTCAATTTTTAGAATGATTGTTTTTCAACACGTTATTTTTATTTTATTTTTTTAAGGAAGTGCGTCTGTCAAAGGTCATTTTGCTCAAATAAACTTGGTTAATATTGGTGTGATTAATAGGTTAATGTATGCGCAATGATGTATACAGAATGGTGTATACAGAAGGAATATTTAGCAAGCTCTTTACAGTAAATGCACACAGCAATGTGGATTTGAATAGAATATCCTAATGCAGTATCTGATTTTCACCTTGTATACAATTAAATTAAATGTCTCTGTTTTAAGTGTCTTTCGACATATCCTCACAGCAGTGCTTCAGTAAAGAGATCAACTTCATTCAGAATTTCCCCTTGAAATTTTCACCAATGAACGTTTCATTCTCCCAAACGTTTCTTTCTGTGTTCAGTTTACGCCTCTCACACACTAACGCATATATATATATATATATATATATATATATATATATATATATATATATATATATATATATATATATATGAATATAAAAAGGCCCATTAAACACTATTTAAACCTTGCAACCATATATTTCAGGCACTTGCCCTGTTCACTGGTAGAATATGGACAGATGAAATGTTACAAGGGTATATATACAAAGCATATATAGGTGTGGCATTAAGTCTCCGATGGTATGCAGGTGACCGTTTCCTAAGAAGGAGGAGAATAACCAATTCCCCAGTGGTTTTTGGCCTCATTAACTCCCGTTTGGCGACGATTCTGGAGGTCGTGTTCTCTGGACCACCTTCTTCAGAAGCGGTCTGAGGATTAAAGCGTCGATGTCGTCCGATTTCCAATGTCCTCCTGACAAGTTCATATTGTTGGTTTGATTGATGATAGCTGATTCCAGCATCTTTCTTTTTGTACGGACAGCTACTTTTGAAAACCAGTTCTGCCCCCTCCAGTTTATGGAATGGCCAGTATCTCTGATATGTAGGAAAATCCCAAACTCTCTGAAGCATATCTTACCGACCTTTTGTGCTCTATTATTCTTTGCGAGAGCGATCATATTACCCTGTGATATTACAGGAAAAGACATTCATATATATATATATATATATATATATATATATATATATATATATATATATATATATATATATATATATATATATATATATATATATATATATATATATATATATATATACTTATATATATGATATTTATATATACATACATATATATATATATATATTATAAATATTTATAATATATATATATATATATATATATATATATATATATATATATATATATATATTTATTTATTTATTTATATTATATTGAAAAATCCACGTCAGAAGGCAGAGTTAAAATCCCTTGATCCTTTGTCCCTGTCTTTTTGTTCAAAGAACATGCTGCCCATATTAACAAACTGTAAACCCGCCCCCAACTCTTGTTTTTTCGTATATAAGACTCTGTCAACTTCTTTTGTATCAGTTTGAACTTGAAAATGTAGAATAAACTACGAAGCACTCGTTCAAAGTCCCGGTTTTCACTCACTTTCTTGCGTGAATTTTTTATAATATTCTCAAGCACGCATCTCTTCGTGCTGCATTGGATATGGATGCCACGACAAACTTTCTACTCCTGTTCCCTTTTCTGGCAGATGTTCTTTTCAATCTCCAACGGACGTTGGTGAAAGCACTCAGTATTCGGCTTCGACGGAAGTTCCTTCAAAAATGTTTACAAGAACAAGTGATCCCAAAGTCATTATTACCTAGGCGATTACGAGTGGACAGTGAATCTCCTTTCAATGAATTGCGTTTAATCTCCTTCAGGAAACATAGAAAAGACAAGAAGGCTCGAATTCAGTATTTTCAAGAAATTGAGAACGGATAGATTTCATTTCATGAATAGAATTCCCCCGGATTGGATAACAGTGCTACTGAACAGAATTTGCAATAGCCTTAGATTCAAGCTAAACAAACTAGTTCATCACCTGGATCACAAATTAAAAAGGTCACATTGGGATAAGTGACTGGAACAACAAACATAAAGACGATTGTGTAGTAAACCTCTCGAACAGAATGTTAAATGTGCTTTAGGCTATGGCTTATCATATTCTGTTAGTGATGACATTTCGTGCACAAACATCATCTCAGAGATATCCAAACTGGAAGAGAAAAACGTAATTGTATCACCTTCAGTGAATTTAGTTAAAGGTCTTTTCTTCGGCTTACTTCAAATGCCTAATAAAATAGTAAATTTCCCAAAAAGGTTTATAGATGCAATTCACGAAACGAAGAAAGATCAAAGTTTGCTCATTACTAAAGCCGACAAATCCAATTGTTTTGTAATAATGGACAAAATTAGCTGTGTTGAAAAAATGGAAAACTTATTATCTGATTTTAGTACTTACAAAAACTACGGAAAGACCCATTAGCTGATGTCATAAAAAGTTTCAGTTCTAAAATAAAAACTATACTAAAGGCATTCGGTTCAATAAAAGAGAAAGTGTCAACGATTGGCCCATCCTTACCTTACATGTACTTATTAATCAAAACCCATAAAAGAGATTTTCTTATTCGGCCCATTATCAGTTCAACCGGTTCTATTAGTTATAAACTTTCTAAATATCTAGTTGAATTACTATCACCTATTCTGGGCACTATTTCAAATTCCCATTTACAAAACTCTGCTGATTTCTATGCTAGACTTACCCATATTGAATTATCCAGTACTGACAAATTAACCTGTTTTGATATGAAATATTTATTTACTAAAGTTCGTGTTGATGACTTACTTCAATATTTATCACAACATTTGGACTTGTATAATTTAGAATTACCTACCAATGTTATTATCAATTTTATATTTCTTTGTATAAAAAATTGTAAATTCACTTTCAATGGTAATTTTATGAATAGATATTTGGTGTGGCTATGGCGAACCCTCTTTCGCCACTTTTTTCTAATATTTACATGGTATAGATTATTATGTAAATAATTGTTTTTGTATAGTAAAGGAAAATGTAAATATTCCTGATTTCTTGCAAACAATTAATAATCTTCTACCATCCATAAAATTCACAACAAAATATGAAGAAAATATTTGTATACCATTTTTGGATGTCTTAGTTATTAGAAACAACACCAATTTTTTTTTTAAAGTACATAGGAAACCCACGAATAATTTGTCATTTATTTTTACGCTAGCCGTGATAAACAAATTAAGGTGACAACATTTTCTAGTATGTATCTTAGAGCTCTTAGAATTTGTAGTCCTGAATTTTTGGAAGAGGCGTTTAAAATTATTGATAAAATAGGAGACCCATTATGTTACCAGCCATATTTTTTAGAACTTTGTAAAAATAAAGCAAAAAAAGATATATTACATCCAACCAGTGTTAACAAAGAGCTTAAGAATATTCTCCGTTTACCATTTAATCCTAATTTCATTTCTGCAGTGCCCGTTTTAAAAACTATTGATATTAACTCAGTATTTAAATATAATAATATTTTGAGAAAAAACTAATTAAGAATAACCTGCTCAATTCAAACAACTTTGTATACAGTATTCCTTGCAAAGAATGTAATAAGATTTATATTGGTCAAACATCAAAAGGCCTAAAAGTAAGAAGCTCCCAACACAAATATGCCATTTCAAGAGGCTTATCAAATAATGGCAATGTGGATCATTGGTTTTAGACAGGCCATGCGATGAATTGGTATAAGTCATCGATAATCTACAAGGTCAACGACCATCGGACAAGGAATCTGCTAGAGACTGTGTTTATTGAAGCTACATCCACCAGAAATGTTAATCTCTGCCCTGGATTATCCCTTGATCGTTTGTCCCTGTCTTATTTGTTTAAAGAACATGCTGCCCAGATTAACAAACTGTAACCCCGCCCCAGTTCTGTTTTTGTATATAAGGCTCTGTCAACTTCTTTTGTATTCAGTTTGAACTTGAAAATGTAGAATAAACTACGAAAGTAGTTGTTTAAAGTCCCAGTTTTCACTCACCTCTGACGTGGATTTTATAATATTCTCAAGCACACGTCCCTTCAATGCTGCATTGGATATATATATATATATATATATATATATATATATATATATATATATATATATATATATATATATTTATATATATATATATATATATATATATATATATATATATATATATATATATATATATATATATATATATATATATATATATATATATATATATATATAAACCATTTATGTAATAAGCATAATTCCTCATTAGCATTCTGGTTCAGTGTGAAAGTGAAAGTTAATGTTTTGTGCATATTAACCACACTGCAAATGAGTTAATGAGTTTCCGGTTAATGATACGTTAAAAATGCTGGGGAAATGTAATGGAGAGGCAGGCGTAATTATAATCATATATTAAAATGAAATAGGTAAGGGAGATCTAATTGCGTAGGACTGAAATATTGTGGCGGCGTTTCCACAAAATGACTTATAATGGCGAAAGCATATTCAGGTCACCAGAAAAAAAAATGATTTCGTGTTATGTGAAGTTAAGTGTTCATGTTTTGGAATATTATGAATTATTTAACGCAAAATAATCTTTGTTTGTTTTTCTTAGTAGTTTAATAGAATGATTCTGGAGTCTTTCATTGGAAATTGCATTGCAGTTTAACAGTAATATATCACTTCTTTTTGAGAGAGATAGCATTGTATGTCGTATGATGAAATCGTTCCTATATCAGTCATGATAAATGTTGCATATTGCAACCTTTCTTTGTGGGGAATGTTTACAGTTCTATCGTGTGGGAATGTTTATAGCCCAGTCGCCAAACATTCTTGGGAATAGGAACATTCCAATTGGAACATTCGACTGACCTAAAGAATGGGAAAGGAATAACCTGAAAAGTTCAAAGAGAAGAATCAGCGGAATCGTTGAAAAGCGCTTGTTGCTCTCAGTGACATATTTGATGGTAACACAGGGATCACGGAAAGCATTATTTTGACTACTCGTTGTTTATTGCCTTGTTCTCTTTCTGTCTTTTTTATCCTCTTCTTTTGACACCGTTCTTTGCTGCTCTTTATTTTAGTGACCATGTACACAGAAGTTGGACGAAAGCTTTTAAGGTTTTGTCATTCTTCGTAAATACACACACATACACATACACATATATACACACACACACACACACACACACACACACACATATATATATATATATATATATATATATATATATATATATATATATTTTTGTGTGTGTGTGTGTGTGTGTAAACAGTGTGTGTGTGTGAATAAAAGAATAAGAGAGAGAGCGATGCTCATCCACTATTTTGATCATTGCTCCATCTTTTTAATAATCCATCCTGTGTTAGTGGTAAACAGCTTAATGTTGAATAATAATAATAATAATAATAATAATAATAATAATAAAAAAACACTTCTTATTCGTCTTTCTCTCCCTCTCTTATATTCACTTCATCTCGTTCTGTGAAAAGAAGTCCGAGGATAAAGAAGAAGAAGCTGTTGACAATCGACTTCTTTGGAGCCATCCCGAGAAATGCCCTTCTGGTTCTCAGCAGAAGAAGAAGAAGAAGTTACGGCCTTGTTATGAAGGCATCTGGGACCTTTCATTAAGGAAGACTTCTGTCTACTTTATTGCTGAGCGAATGGCTCTTCCTCCTTTCTTCCGGAGCTGTTTGGAGAAATGGCGAGACCTTTTTGGTGAAATGTTCACTGAAGGTCAGCGAAGGTGGGAATTGACCTCTGTCGGAAGTGATCTGTGACCTGAGACCTTTTTGGGCTGGGGGTGACGTGGAAACATATATTTTATTGGATGAGAAACGCCGATAAGTAATCTGAACAAGCATTGAAAACGATAACCATAATTTCCTAGAAACTTTTTATATTCGTAGCTTAAAAAGGTACAATTTAGCTTCAATAATTCACTTATATTTTTAGCCATTTATTTTCCTTTTTTGATAAGTGAGATCTCTTCTTTCGGTATCTCCCATTACCTCCTCTTACTTCTTTCTAATGAACACTGTAATACTCTTTGGAAGCTTCTTGAATTTCAAGTCAATGGCCCCTGTGGTGGGCTTGTTCATTAATAGTGGGGTTCTACATCTTCTGAATAATTACAATAATAATTTTATAGAATTAATCTTTTATCCTAATTTCTTCACTGAAATCATTCTGAGGTGCCTTGTTGACTTTTTATTTGTGTTTCTGGAAACAAGACATTTTTTTAATTTAAAAATCTTTCTACCATATTTTTAATCTTAATATTTTTGTCTGTTTTAAGGATTTTCCAATCAACAGGTCCGGTAAATTTCGATTATATAACATTCTTGAATCAAATTTCGTCACCCTCATAAACTAACTGCCTAAGTCATTTTTTTGCCCAAGTCACAATCATGGCTTAGGCATAGTGATAATAATGCCTAAGTCACTGAGTGACTTAGGCAGAAAGCCTTTTGGGAAATTTATTCCACTTACTTTCTACATCTGACTTAGGCAAGTATACCAGTAGGTGCGCCACATATTGGAGATCTAATTTAGGCAAAAATCCAAAAATCAGTGAAAAGGACTTAGGCAGTTAGTTTATGAGGGTGACGATATTGAAGATGTCCTCAAACAACAGGAGGTTTCATGCTAGATTTGAGCAATTCAAAATATTTTTACTATTAAAAATACCAGCAAAAATTAAACATAAAAACCTCGATATCAAGATCCTGAATTTTCCACTTGCAAGAAAAACTTCAGTAACTACTAAGTACGTTTTGGAATGATTTATCTCCTCTGTATGCAAATTAATGTCCTGAGCTTTGCATAAACGATTTTGAAAACTGCCAAAGTCTCTTTCTGTGTCATTTATTATCATTATTGTTACATCTTGATCGGAAGGTGATTGCAGTATCTTGCAATATTGCATACACATCAAGATGGCATTTATCTGAACTGTAATCAAGTGATTTTACCAATACTCTTAAGATACCATGAACACATTAATTTTCTCTTAATTTGTGGGTCCTGTTTTTTTTTTTTTTTTTTTTTTTTTTTTTTTTGCTTATTCTTCGGTTTGGTTAATCTTGAGAATTTCGTTCCATCTCATCCTCGATTCCTTAATTGTTCCCAGGTGTCTAATTTCATCTGGGCCTGAGTGGGGCCACTCCAGGAGTCTCGTCCTCCCTCGGAAGATCTCAATTACCAGTACCCCTGGCCCTGACCATTAAGCCCGTATACATTTCAAGGTCCCCTAATTTCGACTGCAGATATTGTGTTCCTGGGAAGAAGAAGATATTGAAAATATATTGGTTGAGGTTAAAAAACTGACAGGTGCTTTCTCCAAAACTGGGACAAATGGCTACTAAGGGCGATAATCCAAGATGGCGGCCGGAAATGGGATATCATATACTAACTTAGTTCAGGCCAGCACATAAGGATGAAATGAAATGTCATGTGTATTCTGGCCTATTTTGAAACACAAATGATTTTCAAAACAATTTTTTTATATTATACGGTAAATTACCTGGTAATTAAAACAAAACTCACAAGAAATATATGTATTTTGCATCTGTATTGAACAATTCCATAACTATAGAAATAATCCCACCTGACAACTTTCCATAAATAAAATGATAATATGCATCACAGTATATCCCCAATGAACCATCAATACATCGAAATCATGGAATCATGTAACATGGAAACATTCCTTCAACTGAGACTGATAAGAGATTTATGAAAGTGGGTATATCATATGTTCAAGCACTTAGTTTGAGAAACTTTTTGTGAGAGTAATTCAAACATATTACGCCAGCATGTTTACATGAACAGAGCATTGAAATTCATGACCCACTGCATCTACACAATGTAAGTATATTGTCCGGGGGTGGTTTCAAACACTTCTGGGGAAGAAGAATCCAATCTTGATTCCTCCAACAATAATTGCATGGTTCGAGAGCACAAGGTTCCTCATCAAGCAAGGTGAATCATGAATCAAGAGTGTTTTGAAGTGGTTCGGTCATGTGGAAAGTATGGAAGATAATAGGGTGGTGAACAGATGTATATTCTGTAAAAGTTGATGAGTGCTGGATAAATGGAGCAAAAGAGGCTTTAGAATGAAATAGCCTTCATACCAAGAATATGAAAAAGCTGGGTCATGATATAGGTGATCAGTGCAGCAAATGTAGAGGGTTTGAAGCATTACTGATGAACCTTCCATATAGGTGCATTAAGCTTGAAATGCTGTGAGAGTTGTTTGGAAATATGTATATATATATATATATATATATATATATATATATATATATATATATATATATATATATATATATATATATATATATATATATATATAGATATAGATAGATAGATAGATAGATAGATAGATAGATAGATAGATAGATAGATAGTAAACATAAATCAAGTACTTATTAGTGTTACTCTCATGTTTTCAAAGATTAAATATTCATGAATATGCAAGCACATGATTATGCTTGCTAAACCCTCTCTTGACACCTAAGTGAGGAGACAGCGTCCGGGGGTTTTAAAAGCTTCCTCTCAGCGTCTTGAGAGCTACTAGCTTCATTTTGTTTGAAAAGATTAAAAAAAAAAAGAAAAAGTTGGAGATAATTTGCATAAGCATCTTCTAAGTTTATGGCCCTAGAGATTTTACGTGATTTTCAGAGGTTTTTTTATTGTTTTTTGGTTGCTAATAATACTTTGAAGAATATTTTCAAACAATTAGGTAACTTTTTTTATTAATACGGCAGGATGAAAATGCATATTATTTGGTGAATACTTTTAAATAATTAATTTGTTTTGGGGGGAGTGATAAGACAAGTTAAAAATGAATATTGTTTGGAGAATAATTTTAGATAATTAAGTAACTTTTCTATGGATCGATAAGGCAGGTTGAAAATGCATATTATTTGAAGAATATTTTTAAACAATTAGGTAACTTTTTATTGATAAATGATAGGGTGGGATAAAGATTGAAATCAATGTTATTCATATTTTCCACCCTGGAAGAAATATCTTCATTCTTTTAATCTCATTCTTACTCTTAAGTACGAACGCCACGATAACAAAAATACATTCAGATAACTTACAGATTTTATCAACTGAATTTGAATTAATTTTAATTCATTCACTCCAAGCCACTATACATCTCATGGCAAAACCTTCCTAAATAAAAATGAATCTATATACATTACGTAATTCAGCCCAGTTCAAATGTGACAGGAGATAGTGAATCTTTATTTTTTTTTTTGAGAGGGGGGGGATAAAACAGATTTATGGGGAATTTCTTTTCTACGCACAATGATAGAATTTTTAAATAAAGCATTATACCAAAAATATCTAACAAAATATGGCCTAATCCTGTCTGTTTCATGAATATAGCTGGTCATGGAACGACTCAAACTCTGTCAGCCATGTTGATTTAATGGTATATTGTTTTCTGGCCATTATTTCAACTGAATCTCTTAAAAAAAAAAGGGTGAAATTCCTCCCACCGTTGGACTGTGGAAGTCTCCCTACTAAGGATGTCGTGCAGTTGGAACTTCAGAAGTTGAAGCGAAGATGCATTGCATTATCACCCTATTACAGAGGTTTTCAACCTGGGGGTCGCAGACCGTTCTTGAGCGAGGGTGTTGCAGCCTTTTTCAGCTTCAGCGCCGTTACACGAAGCAACACCTGATCACCAGGCCAGAACAGTCTATAATTTAACCTATTTAACAGAAATAGTTATAATAATATCTTTTTAATGCAAGTAGCAAATTTATCACAGTGCAGTGCTATTTTTGTACTATGGTTACCATACATCCCGGTTTGACCGGGACTCGTCCCGGATTTGAGGCCTTGTCCTGGGCGTCCCGGTCGCATATTCCTGAAGTCTGGAAGAAAATAAACCTCTCATATATTAGAACCAATCAGAGCGTGATTTGGAGCGGTGACGTCGTGAGACTCCGCCTTCCTAAAAAGTTAAGTATATCTCAGTTTAACCAGACCACTAGTAAGTCATTGTGCCCTATGGAAACAGCAATACAGACCTAGCACTGAAGTTCTTTAAGCGTCTGAATTCAATAAAAACTCCAAACCAGTTGAACAGTTTGCTGCATTGCACTGGAAGTGCAATAAGGAATGGTGGAGCTGGGCGAGGTAAGATACCTTGTCAGCCAACCTTAACCTCCATCGCAAGACGCTCAACTGGCAGGCCAAGAGGAACTGCACCACTGTGTTTATAAAGGCCGTCATCCAACAGGTGCTGGCTGTCATCACAACTCAAACGTCCCCGTAATTTGGCTCACAGCATTTCTTGCAACGTGGCTAATGGAAAATCCCATGGCACAAATCATTAAGTGAAAAATAGTGATACTTATGTATTTTTTTATTGGTATATATTTAATTCAAATGCAAAGGTGGAAACTTATTTTCTACTTTTTTATTTCTCTCACTTCACAATAGTTTTTGATTAGCGTTAAAGCATCGTATTAATTTTATGTATTTATTATAGCTCTTAAGACAAATGAATTACTCAATTTTTATTGTGTCTGGCTGACAACGGAACTCTGTAATTTGGATTCGATCAACTTTGGTATGGTGTACAGTATGAATAATCTTTTGTATGTAATTTTTTTTTCTTCTTCTTATATTCCAAGCTATGCAGTTGCTTGGTCTGTGTTGATTTTAAAATTTACCATGAAATATCAGCAAAGGAAAACTTGTTGGTATCCGAGGCTGCAATGGTATTATGTATAAAATAAGCAAAGCCAAAGTTGTGCAGAGTTTAGGATATCTGCACAATAACACCTGTGCATAGCCTAGGTTGCAATAGATATGGTAAATTTGTACTTTACGACTTATATGTGCTAAAATGTGAATTTTATGTTTCCTGGTATATTTTTCGTTGATTAGAATGAATTTGCTACTCACTTCTGTTGGATATTGTTAACAGATATGACTCTTTTTTCTTACTTATTTCAACATAGAATTCCCCTAGCCTAACCAAACCCAACCACCTAACCTAAAATAAAGATCTATATTTCCGGTCTCACACTTTAAATTGGTAATTTCATAAACATTGAGTCAAAACTACAAAACAATAATAGAAAATTTATATGTACATAAGCAGCAAGGAACAAATCAACTTGCAGTCGAAATACATATGATCAACAAAGCAGAATTTGTGCATGCTGAAGGGTGCAATGATTCCAATGAAAATTCAATTAAAGTGGCAAAAATCTTAAACTTCCAGCCTATATTGGTCTACTTCATGTACTAAATGCCTACATGTCTAGATACTCTAGACCAATATGAGTAGTTAAGTAATTTGAAGGGGTGAAGTATTATGTAATGAAGCAGCAGCTCTTCTGCGTGTTTTTCATTGAGCAATGTTGCCATATGCCTTTCGTATCTCGGTACCTTTTTAATAACTATATTTACCAATATTATAACCTATTATATAAGATTATATTTTCAAAACTGGTGCTTCTGCGTGAATTATATAGTGAAGCAGCTGACTGCCAGGGAGATAGCAGCTCTTTCGCGAGTTTTTCATTGAGCATTGTTGCCATATGCCTTGCGTATCTCAGTTCCTTTTTATGATACAGAAGCGCCAGGGTAAATATTAGCTGGTACTACATATTTGATGCATATTTTCTGTATACATCTATAAAAACTATCTTTACCAATATTAATACCTATTATATAAGATTACATTGTCAAAACTGGTGCTTTTGCATGAATTAAGAAAATTGTATAGGTGGTAACACTACGAGGGCGGAGTCTCACGACGTCACCGCTCCAAATCACGCTCTGATTGGTTCTAATATCCGAGAGGTTTATTTTCTTCCAGACTTCAGGAATATGCGTCCCGCATAGTCAGAAAAATGTCCCAGAATGTTCAGGACAAGCAGACAGTCACCCAACAACGTTCCAATGTTCAGTGGGAACGTGTGTATACGGCAAATTAAGAGCGAAAAATCGTGTTTGCAGATGGGCTTTCGACCCGTCAGAGCAAAATGGCCTAACAGATTTGGAAGCATAAATGAATAGCAAAAAAATCGTGTTTCCAGATAAGCTTGTGACCCATCAGAGGAAAAGCTGTCCAACAAATTTGGAAGGAGGAATGAATAAAAACGTGTAGATAGGTTTGGGACCCATCGTAGTGAATGTAGATTCCTTTTGTACTGTCTTTGGTTTATGAAAATATGGTAACCCTACTGATATTATTGAATCAAAAATTTGAAAGGGGTCACCGGTCATATTGAGTTGCTCATAAGGGGTCCTGGAATGAAAAAGGTTGAAAACCACTGCATATAATTCCCTTGCATTTAATAATTTACTTACATTTTTATCTATTCAGTTATTTGTTAATATATTTTTGTTTCTTAATTAGTGATCTTTTCTTTCTGTATTTCCCTTTGCCTTCTATTGCTTCTTCCTGATGAACGTCATATTCTGTGGTAGCTTCAATTTCAAGTCAATGGCCCCTTTGGTGAGCTTGTTTTATATGAATAGGGTTCTTCATCTTATGAATACTAATAATAATAATAATAATAATAATAATAATAATAATAATAATAATAATAATAATAATAATAATAATAATAATAATAAAGATCCTTATCCTTGGTACAGTGGTAGAGTATCTCCTGGTCAGAACTGGGTAACAGTCATGTCCCGCTCAGGGCTTGATATCTTTCCACTGTTGGTTGTGATGCTGAATGGTATTCATTTGCTTTCGAACAAAATGTTTTTTTCGCTGCAGCAACTGTAAAAAGGAATTTCTGAAAGAAAGTAGAAAAACTGCAGGGTTTTACTATTGATAAAACCACATATATTCCTTTAAATACTACAGTATTGAAAATCTAGCTTATCTGTTGCAAGGACTCTTTCCATATTCGTAAGATTTAGTCAAAGAAAAGCATAACGTTAAATAACAACTTTCTAACAATTTTATTAATTA
>NC_089755.1:225000-242500 GCF_040412425.1 Macrobrachium rosenbergii
CTTCTTCTTCTTCTTCACGGTACGAATGATCTAACTATTTCATTTAACAGTACATTATTATTATTATTATTATTATTATTATTATTATTATTATTATTATTATTATTATTATTATTATTATTATTATTATTATTACTTCGCTGGTATAACATTAAACTTTACCTTGTCATTTTTTTTATTTTCCTTCTCTCTCTCTTTCAGGGACGAAACCCCGAAAACATTGGCGCTGTATGCAATGGGAAGTCTTCTGTAAAGTAAGTACACAATGAATCCCTTGCTCATATTTTGGGAGAGATTGTTGTCACTTTTCTCTAAACATCCAAGATTGCTTTGGCTTCTATGTTTGCATGTGTGTATTCATGTATTTACGTGTATAATTTTATATATATATATATATATATATATATATATATATATATATATATATATATATATATATATATATATATATATATATATTTGATATTCTAGATATTGGTGGTTGGTTCTCCAGTAAGAATATGCAAAGCAGTACATATGTGTATACTGAATTTGCTTGCAGTAGAAAAGAACTGAGGGTATTGTATCATCTCCGAAGACACCATGGTCCATTCTTTCGCTTTTTGGTCGCAAAAAAAAAAAAAAATTTCCTTTACAACACTTCTCATTGCGTTTTTGTGGGGCTCCTTTTTTCTAAGTTGGCGTTTTTCTTTCAATTGCGAAGAACTGCCTTTTTTATAAGGCAGTTCTTCGCAACTGAAAGAAAAACGCCAACTCTGAAAAGCAGCAAAATAACAGACGATATTTTTATTTCAGCTTTGAACGTCGTTGTTAGGAAAGATAGATTGATTTAGGGTTTTTATTTGTTTTGAGGGAGAGAGAGAGAGAGAGAGAGAGAGAGAGAGAGAGAGAGAGAGAGAGAGAGAGAGAGAGAGAGAGAGAGAGAAAGCTGCAATAGGATCCCTGATGTGTTTTCAAGTTTGAATCTGAAATATAAAATCACACATATCAGAGTACATTACCAACTTTGGGAAACATCAAGGCTTAGGATTCATCATACTTGTCACTATCAGTAACTAAGACCTATTTAAAACAAGTGAAAAATGCGCTGAAGTTTCTCCGGCGCAGTCGAGTTTATTGCACAGCGTAGAATGCTGTATGAAACTTTTAGCCTTGGCTCGTGAAACTTTCAGCCGCTGACCGGTTGTGGCCTGTGTTGTTGGTACCTGTAACGCTGCCAGACGTACGATTATGGCTGAATTTAACCTTAAACAAAATAAAAAAATGGTATGTTTGATGATCAACATACCAATTTGCAGCCTTCTAGCCTCAGTAGTTTTTAAGATCTGAGGGCGGGCAGAAAAAGTGCCGACGGACAGACAAACTATCTCAATAGTTTTCTTTTACAGAAAACTAAAAAAGATATATAAAATCACTCATAAACCATCATACAGATATACGCTGTATACACACATACAAAATATACGTGTTCGTATCCAGTACAAGGGTCCCCCTGTGATATATCATAAATCCCACAAAGTCGTAACTAGCTGATGACGCAATATATCAGGTGAAACGTCCCTTTATTTCTAAAATAATGGCCTCTCCGCCCATCGATGTCTTACTCATCGATTCTCGTCAAATTAACCATAAATCCTCCTCTTGGTGAAGAAATTCTCCCCCAACTAAATAATTTGTTCAAATCCTCCATCACTGGAAACCATTTACTCAACACTCAAATAAGCACGGGGAGTGAGTAGCATCAATACCTTACCAGTTTCCAGACTCAAGCGGATGAAGTTTCCAGCGAAAAGAGTAACAATAAAAGAGTAACAATGTAAGCTGATGGAACTACACGAGTAACGCCAACGGTTTCCAGTCCAGTAGATGTGCTGGAAGCGACGTTGGATGAAAAAGCGTTTATACGAACACAGTGTTAAAAAGGTGGATTCCATACGGAATGGGAATGCACGTGAAGGCAAAGGGCCTTCAGGAATGAACTGGGGCAGTTCAGAGCTTTAGACGGATTGGTAGGAAGAGAGAGAGAGAGAGAGAGAATATGATATCTAAACAATGACAGCAATATTCAAAGAAGTAACCAAATATTATTCCTTGTTATTGGTGATTAATATGACTTTTCATCACATGAACAATGTTGAAAATGAGATGGCAAATATTTCAGCCTTAAGTCACTTGTTTCAAAGATAATATTAAATAGAACAACGTCTATTATCATACTTGCAATCACCCTCCAGTAATCCTTCATATTAGTATGAGGTCTGAGGTTAGGATTCAGTTTAATCTAGTTTAGTAATATTTTTACACATATATACTCAGCAATGCTATTCTTTCCAGGAAGTAAAACTAAATACTCATTATTTTTTCCTCTCTGAGAACAGAGATGTCATTCTCAATTCATTATCAATTCATTACATTCAAAAGGGGTTGAAGTATCAGTTCATAGCCATTCCTACAATGCCCCTCCCAACCCTCTGCCCCTCAACCCACCCCACCTCTCACCCACTCCCCACTCCCACACACCACCCAACCCACACTCAACCCAACACCCTCACACCCCGCACACCCCCACACACGACTCTACCCTACACCCATCCCTATACTCCCAAACCCCCACACCCCACACCTCCACACACCATCCCACCCCACACTCCCACACCCTCACACAAAACTCTACCCTGCACTCCCACACCCACCATGCAACACCCCCACCACCCACACCCCACCCCCACACCCCCCACCCCACACCAAGCCCACACCCAACCCCACCCCCCCACACCCCCCCCCACTCCACCCCACCCCACCCACACCACAGCCCACACCCCACCCCACCCCTACCCACCACAGCCCACACCCCACCCCACCCCCCACACCACAGCCCACACCCCACCCCACCCCTACCCCACACCACAGCCCACACCCACCCCACCCCACCCCCCACACCACACCCCACACCCAACCCCACCCCCTACACCACACACCCCACCCCACCCCTACCCCACACCACAGCCCACACCTAACCCACCCTCACACCACAGCCCACACCCAACCCCACCCCTACCTCACACCCACACACCACAGCCCACACCCAACCCCACCCCTACCCCACACCACAGCCCACACCCCACCCCACCCCTACCCCACACCACAGCCCACACCCCACCCCACCCCTACCTCACACCACAGCCCACACCCCACCCCACCCCTACCCCACACTACAGCCCACACACCACCCCACCCCACCCCACACCAGCCCACACCTCACCCCACTCCACAACCCATCCCCACCTTAACCCGCACCTTACCCCTCACCCCACCCGAGGACTGCAACGTGAGTTAGCATCAAGTTTCTATGAAGTTTTTCCCCAAATGACGTATAAAGCTTATGGCTTCACGTTCATATACAGTGAAGAAACACGAAAGAATTTCTGGAAACTCCTTCCTCTTCCATGAAGAAGAAGAAAAGAAGGAGGAAGGAGGAGGAGGAGACAAAAAAAGGAGAAGAAAAGGATAAATGATGGGAAATAAATCATGACTGAAATGATAGAGGAAGATTCGTTTGTCTTCTGGGACTCCCACTGTCTCTCTCTCTCTCTCTCTCTCTCTCTCTCTCTCTCTCTCTCTCTCTCTCTCTCTCTGATATAATCTAGATGATGTGTCCCTACAAGCTATAAAAAACGTAAAACTAGGTGCTCTGGATATGAAAAGAACCCACAAAATGTGGACTGGCCAAGATAACATTTCTCTCTCTCTCTCTCTCTCTCTCTCTCTCTCTCTCTCTCTCTCTCTCTCTCTCTCTCTCTCTCTTTAAGCGTACATTAAGTGCCACAGACAATTAGAATGATTGACATTTTGTCAACATTTCAAAAAGTGGCAGATGTCACAAAACATGCAAGAAACACTCCTTTTTTTCATCAATAGACGGAAATGACTATTTAATGTCATTTGCGAATCATTTCATTTCATAACGTGTTCAAATGTTCTGTGTTGTAGTAAGACCTTTTATTACAACATCAGTTAAATGAGCTGAAGGCTCTATAAATAGTTCGTGAAGAAGAGAAGAGAAAGATTTGCAATAAGCAGGCAACAGAAGCGACCATCTAAAAATGCTGAGTTTATTCAACATGAGACTTTTTCTAGTTTTCGCGTATTTTGCAAAAATATTACTCTTAATAATATTTCAATAAATGTGTAATTTATTGTTATGTAAGACAGAGCTGGATTTCATTTTATTATAAGTATTGGGAAAAACAGAATTCTAAGCCCATATCGAATGTTATTATTATTATTATTATTATTATTATTATTATTATTATTATTATTATTATTATTATTATTATTATTATTATTCTAGTTTTGATCAAACTGATAGATACATGTCACTGACAGGACCCAGTGCTCGGCCTTTGGCCTAATTTCTATATTCAATTCAATTCAATTCATATCTCTGACGTATTCGATTATTTCTCCTAAATATTTCCCACCATGATTTATATTTCAGGAACTCGCCAGACGTGTTTTTTCACCTCTCTAGAAACGTACACCATCAAAACGGGAGGGCCTCGATGAGGTAATCATCATCTGCCTCACTGAAAGAACCTCCACCTCTAACAAGCAACTGTCAGAGTAGATGTCTGAACAGAGTTGTTCAAAATAAACAGGATTTCTCGAGGCGGGGAGATGAAACTTGGTGACTCCCATCAAACTCGATGGGACTTTTGAGATGCTTTTCTTCTCTGCTACACATTTTTTTTTTTTTATCCATTTTTAGTTTTTATTGGTTTTACGAAAAGAAAACTGCTGTGCCGGCTTTGTGCGTCCGTCCGCACTTTTTTCTGTCCGCACTTGGTCTGTCCGCCCTCAGATCTTAAAAACTACTGAGACTAGAGGGTTGCAAATTGGTATGTTGATCATCCACCTTCCAGTCATCAAACGTACGAAATTTCAGCCCTCTAGCTTCAGTAGTTTTTATTTAATTTAAGGTTAAAGCTAGCCATAGTCGTGCTTCTGGCAACTATATAGGACAGGCCATCATCGTGCCGTGGTTAAAGTTTCATGGGCAGCAGTTCATACAGCATTATACCGAGACCACCGGAAGATAGATCTTTTTTCGGTGGCCTTGATTATATATTTAAGAGCTGAGAACCGCCTTCCATCCTCAGAGAATAACCGCCCTCTTTTCCCTCGTAAAATCACGAAAATCGTTCCTGGGTAAAACTGATACTGAGCACGAATCTCTGCTCTATATCAGCCGACGATCGAGCGTAAAATGGGCGTATTTACGCCACTTGGGCGTAGAAGGAAGGAAGGAATAAAAGCGTGAAAGTGGAGAGATGATGGAACGAGAAATATGTTCAGCCAAGGGGCCAGATATTTTATATATATTGGGTTTTGGGATGGTTGATAAGGCTGCCTCTCTCTCTCTCTCTCTCTCTTCTTTATTTTTAATCATACTGATAAGGTATGTATGACTGATTATTAAATATATGAAATAAAACATTTTCCTCTTAAACAAAGGAAAGCCGCTTATCTTTAAAACAACATAAAGAGTCGACTCCATCTACAAGGAAATATATGAAAAACCTTTTAAGAGGATAAATATTTTTCCCTCTCTGCAGAGGAGGAGGAGGGAGAACCTAATAAGGTTTGAAGATCCCTCAGCTTCTGTCTGTCTTCTGAGTGCTGATATTGCATTACAAATCCTCTCGAGGGAGGAAACGGGAGAGGAACTGGAGACTGCAACAGGAGACGAGAAGCTCTTTATTGTTGCTCTGAATTTTTTTTCTTTCGTCGTTGATTAAATTTGGGGAAGACTAGACAAGATGCAGTGAGTCTCTCTCTCTCTCTCTCTCTCTCTAGTTCTCAGATGGGTCAATATCGTACTTGGCTAGCCAAGGCCCGCGATCGATTTTATATAATGAAGAATTAGAGGAATTTATTTCTGGTGATAGAAATTCATTTCTCGGTATAATGGGCTAGGTGTTAATCAGCTCAGTGTGATAAGACAACTTCTCTTCTCTCTTTCTCTCGACACAACCTTTGCTCAATCACTTTCGCTGATTTCATCTCTTAGTTCCGGTAAGTGGGAAATGAAATTTTTATATAAATATATATGAATATATATATACATTTTATTATACAAATATATACATATATTTTTAAAACAACATACATGGGTATATATACATATATATATTTTATATATGCATATATATATACATATAATATACAATAAAATACTTTTTTGCATATATATATATATATATATATATATATATATTCATATATATATACTATATTATAATATAATATACATCTATATACATATATATATACATATATATATACTATATACATATATATATACATATATATATACATATATATATACATATCCATATATATATATATATATATATATACATATATAAACATATATATATATATATATATATATATATATATATATATAATATATATATATATATATATAATATATATATATATATATATATATATATACTGATATATTTTTAGCTGGGAGATCTACTGTAGTTTAACCAATGGGTTACACTAGGCATATTTTTACCTTGATAACACAAATTTGAATTCTGGCCTTGAGGTTAGGTAAAAATATATGCATCAAAACACGGCTGAGGCCTACTTCAAAGGGGAGTGATGGTAATGCAAACTTTAACACACTCAGGACGGGGCTTCTTGCAACAAACAAAGGAGGAGAAAACAACAAAAACAATAAAATGAGCTTAATATTAATTTATTTTTGCAAATATTTACAAGTGAGACAGGTCTGGTAAAAGATAAAACCATAAGCATAAAAAAACCAAGAGGCAGCAAAAGTTAAATAAACGATTAACTTCATAAATAAAAGTAGCTTAAAAAAAAAAAGAGGCAAAAATAAACAACAGCAGGCAGAAAATAAAATACAAACATACGTCCTCCATCGGGGCACCAAGACAGCCCTCAGCTGACAACAGGGACAAGAACCCACAAACCAGAAAAACCCGATGGAGACGTCAGGACAGCCTCACGCTGATCAAAGATGAGCAGCTCGTGGTCACACGACTACTCATGGTCACACTCCACCTCTACGACGTGCTCCACTTCGTAGGCGTGCTCCAATTTGCTGCTCAAAAACTCGACCAACGTCGACTAAAACTGCCTGCTGCTGCTGCCACTGCCGCTACTCTCGCTGCCCTACCAGACCCGACTGAAATCACCGACGAAAACATCAAAACATAAAAAAACTTGAAGGTAAGGAGGCAGCAATCCACAAAGGAACGAGCGGGAACCAGCAGTTCCCGCAAAACCATCACTTAACGTGACACCTCCCCACCTAAAAGAAAAAAAAAAAAAGATTATTTTTTTTTTTTACACTTTGATCCTCCAATAAAACCCTGCCAGCCAAAACAGAGCCGATCTGTCACATCGTTATTGTAACGACCTTTGGGCCGTTATGCAGGTAACACACTCAGGACGGGGCTGTCATGACTGACGGCAGATGCAACAAACAAAGGAGGAGAAAACAACAAAAACAATAAAGTGAGCTTAATATTAAATTATTTTTACAATATTTACAAGCGAGACAGGTCTGGTAAAAGATAAAACCATAAGCATAAAAAAAAACCAAGAGGCAGCACTAAACAAAATAAAGTTAAATAAACGTTAACTCATAAATAAAAAGTAGCTTAAAAAAAAAAAGAGGCAAAAATAAATAACAGCAGGCAGAAAATATGTTACAAACTACGTCCTCCATCAGGGCACCAAGACAGCCCTCAGCTGTGCAACAGGGACAAGAACCCACAAACCAGAAAACCCTGATGGAGACGTCAGGACAGCCTCACGCTGTCATCAAAGATGAGCAGCTCGTGGTCACACGACTACCATGGTCACACTCCACCTCTACGACGCTCCACTTCGAGGCGTGCTCCAATTTGTTGCTCAAAAACACCAACGTCGACTCAAAAACTGCCTGCTGCTGCTGCCACTGCCGCTACTTATACCAGACCCGACTGACGAAAGAAAAACGGCAGCTCACTGACGAAAACATCAAAACATAAAAAACTTGAAGGTAAGGAGGCAGCAATCCACAAAAGGGAACGAGCGGGGAACCAGCAGTAAAACCATCACTTAACGAACCTTACTTTAACTTAATTATTATTTTTAAAAGAAAAACACATATCAGAAGAATGGTTCATAACTGGGATTAAGGTCCCGCAATACAAGGTGAAAGAAGCAAGTGACTGGGACTTGCTTGAAGAGACAATGGGAGCCTGCTTCAAAGGGCGTCCTAAATGGTGTTAGTGTCACTATGCACACAAGGTGATGCTCAGATCCACAGCTGACTACTCCTAATCTGTAATCGAAACACCTATGGTTACTCAACCGAATATAGCACTTTAATAATTAAGGAATCGAGGATTTACACAGAAGGTGCCTAGACTGAACTCGATTCCGATAACTCAAATTTTAGCGATTATGTTACACTTCACTTCAGGCTTGGCAAATTAAACAGCACAGCTATAAAAAGCAGGTCTCACTGTAGGAATATCTCACTAAGAAAAACATGTTATAGGCTGACAGGGACGACTGGCTATTAAAATTTGGCATTTTACCTTAAGCAGGAGGTGATTTTCCTCGTCTTCAGGGGCCAGCGATGGGGAGGGCAAGTGAATAAGGTCACAGCAAAAGTTACTATGGTTCCCTGCCACTTGCATCCAGAAGGGGCAGTTCAGTAGAGCAAGGGAAAGGACAAGAGTTCAGGCATCCGGACAAATTCTAAGATTGATTCCGTCCGAGGTCTTTTATAGCTTGGGATTATGATCCTGCTTTTTATTAGAAGCCTTATGACATGTCACTGCAGGCATAGGGCTGCGTGGGTCAGGTTCCAAGATGGCGGCAAGCACATGGTCAATCCTTTGCTTCTATGCCAGCTGACTTGTCTCAGGCGAAGATTTCCATTCCTACTGGAGCAGCGCCTGGAATTGAAGGTCCCGGCAGTCACTTGAACAAGAAAAGGCGATTAAAGTATTCTCCCCCAAAAAGGCAGTGGTGAATAACACTGCATTGTTGACAGATGAGATTCGTGTTTTACTTGTTGATATATTATATATATATATATATATATATATATATATATATATATATATATATATATATATATATATATATATGTATGTGTGTGTGTGTGTGTGTGTGTATATGTATATATATATATATGTATATATGTATGTATGTATAAATGTATGTACGTATGTGTTTGTGTGTGAATGTGTATAATCCATGATGACCCTGGTATGTGTGTGTGCCATTGTTTGTGCACAAACTTATTATTTATTTTCTTATGCATGTTTTTGTTTACTAAAGGTTTGCTATTTATGCATGTTTCCAAGTATTTCTTTACTCTTAACCTTTAACAAATACTTTGTACACATGAATATAATCACATCTTCATCTCCGTGCACCGGAAGTGAAGGCCAGAAGTAGCCCTCAGCCGAGTTTTATAGACCAAATCCTCACATAAATCAACTTTTTAAGTAAAAGCAGTTTTGAAATAAATTTTTCGTTTACCAATTTCAGCCGAATTCAGGCTGGGATTGTGTTGAGCCTTCATAAAAGCTGTAATTAATTTCCATTGTTATTTTTCAGAGTAATTACCTCTAATGGCAACATTTGTACATAAAGCGCTTAATTTCTTTGTTTTTATTGTTTTAGCAATGAACTGGAATCACTTAACGGCTGGACATTGACCTGCTCAGGAATTCCAGACCTGAAATATTTCAGTAGTTTATCTTTTCCTTTCTACGAATAACTTTGGGTTTAATGTGGTGCTCGTTTGAGTCTTTCAGTACGATTATTTAGATTACATCTGTCTATTGCATGATTGTTTGTTTAACATACACACACACGTATATATATATATATATATATATATATATATACACACATATGTAGTCTATATGTGTGTGTGTGTGTTTTTCATTTGATTACCACCGGAACTAGGGAGATGTGAATTTTGTCAGTGAATGTGAGTGAGCAAAGGAGTGTGTCCAAGAGAGAGAGAGAGAGAGAGAGAAATATTCCTTCCTCTGAGGAACCCAATGTTCCATGGCCTTGACCCAGTCCCTTGAGAAGTTCTGATTGGTCTTAACATGTCCTGAAGATTGTTCCTCGTCTGCAGAATCTCCTCTTCAGGAGAAGAACTTCCTTTCTGACCCTGGGTTTGAGTCTTATCTATTAGACAGGGGCCTTCGTTGTAAAGGGAGCTTGTTTTGGTTCATTTTGCGGCAAAGGCCCTGGTAAACAAACAATGTATTCAGATTCATTCGGGCTACAGATGAGGCAGAATTTCTTAGTCAAATTAATTCGAATCGACAGTAATTAGAATAATGATTTCAGCAGGTTTTACCAAGTTCCATCTACGTGCTTGTAATATCCGATTAACCTGTACTACTAAGCCAATATTATTTATTATTATTCACTAATATCTTCCTAGATTCTGTCTTGTCTGTATTTATATATATATATATATATATATATATAATATATATATATATATATATATATATATATATATATATATATATATATATATATATATATATATATATATATATATATATATATATATATATATATATATATATATATATATATATATATATATATATATATATATATATATTATATATATATATATATATAATTATATATATATATTTATATTTATATATATATATTATATATATATATATAATATATATATATATATTATATATATATATTATGTATATATAATATATATATATATACATATATTTTATACATGTATTTAGATTCAAATATAAATATACTATTTATATATATATATATATATATAGATATATATATATATATATATATTATATATATCGCTCTGTGTCTTTTGTCCTGTTGGATATTTTATTTATGAAATCGATTTAATGGTCATTGATGTCAGATTTGGAGATTAAATCATATTTTTTGAAAGAAAGATTCGGTCTAAGAATTTGTTTTCTTTTATTTAAAATGCAAAAGATATTTTGAAGCTGTGTTATTTCCGTCTTAAGGGAATGGAAATACAAAGTTTTATGTATTTTTCCATTATATTATTTAAAATTTCTGCCTTATTTTTATGAGCAATATACAGTTTGACAGGAATCATATTTTTGCGCAAAACATGTAAATATATATTTTTATGAGCATACTAATAAGACATTACACACACATGTATTATGTGTGTGTATTATTATATCATGTAATTTACCTGTATTATATATATTAAGCACATATATGAAATTTTTATCACATATAACTTATATACAATCATGAAGATATAATATCAGATTTTTGTATCCAATTCACGCTACTTAGAATATTTAAGATCTTCAGTCATCGAATTCATTTTTTTAAGCCTTATCGCCTGGTCTCGGTCCTTTACTATTTGTATTTGAGTGTATATTTATTCATTTTTTGTTATTTCTTCTATGTTTTATTTATAATTTTGAAAATTCATTATCTTATTTTTTAGGTCCAAAAACTTCAAATAAATTCTTTTTCATTCTTCTTCTTCAGTTATATTTTTAAAACCTATGTCTATTTGTTCTATTTTGTATCTTTCTTTGTAATAATTCAAAGATTTTTATTCCTTTTAGGTCAAATTTAAAAATTACAGTGCAGTTGGCAGTTAGCTATTTTATACTTTAAACTATAAAGTACTAATTAACAATTTATTTTTAAAAATTTAAAATTTATTAGTCTGTTTTCTGACCAAAATCCTGGCTTAATATTGCAATAGCAATGGATTATTTATTATATTTGAATTATTATTATTTATTATTATTATTATTATTATTGAAAATTATACCAACCATGAGAGGTCTTCCTCAATTATTTTGTATTATGATTAATTAAATTAATATTATTTTATTATTATTATTATTTGAAGGTAATCCTTTATATTTAAAGGGATAAAGGCATATAAACAAATATAATTCTTTTATAATTTTTTTTATTCAGTCAGGGCTGATTATTTGCTAATAACTGGCCAATTTATAGTCTGGATAAGGTTTGGTTTCTGAAATGAAAGGTAAATTTTCAAAGGATTTGTTGTAGTGAATCTATATTGTTCTAAGGGCGTAAATAATGTTCATTCCAACCAGAAAAATTTCCTTGACAATAAATATATATAATATATATATATATATATATATATAAATATATATATATTATTTATATATATATATATAATCATATACCTATCATATTATATATATATATAAGTAAAATATAAATACGTATGGGTCGTATTGCACTGATATTCAAGTAACGTTTGTTAGAGAAAATGGCTTCATATTCAAAATAACCAGTTCTAATTTCCTGAAATCCATTTCTTTTTCATCCAAAATGTCCAGGAATGAAGGAGAACATTTAATTTTTATTTAATATTTGATAAAATATTTATTGACAGTGGCAGATCCATTATTGATATTTATCATTTTATTATTTATTATTATTCCTGTAAGTATTTAAATTATTCTATTTTTCGTTTTAGATTAAATAGTTTACAGAAACTGGTCATATTATATCCATACAAATGATTCATTTTCGTTGATTCCCGTCACTCATGAGCTAGTTTGTTTGCACCATATCCTCCGTTATATATCATTTTAACCTTGATTCATTCCTCCACGGACAATGAAATTTACCAATTTTCTCTTCTTTTTTATTTATTAAGTTCAATTGTTCTTCCGATAATTTCATGTTTAAATATAATTTCCATTTGTATGATCTTATTATATTTTTCGTGAGTGTATTTTTGTTTTCCAGTTCGTTATATTTATAGTATTTATCATTGTTGGCCATATGAAACGATATATAATATGAATATCATTTATATATATCAACTATTTACTATTTTTGATGTATGTTATTCCTGCTGATTATTACAAAGCTTTCTTTTTTATTGTTTTTTGTCATTATTCCCATCAAATTTATCAATTTACCTTATATTTGAACCGCTGCTCTTGGTCTGTTATAATTTTGCTAATTTAGAGGACTGATTCCTTGATGAGATGATTTTATCTAATTTTATTTCAAAATTTGTATTTCCAAGCCCTAAAATTCTTTCCTTTTGAGCACCTTCATATTCTTTGAAAGCTTGAATTTCAAGTCAATGGCCCCTTTGATGGGCTTGTTCCATAGGAATAGGGTTTATTCTCTGAATATTAATAATAATAATAATAATAATAATAATAATAATAATAATAATAATAATAATAATAATAAAAACTTGATTTTCCAACACTTACTGTGGCTTCGACAACAGTGCACCAGTTTTTTTACCATCGTTTTCCCAAATCCTGAAAGAAAGTTTTTAATAATAAGTATCAGATATCCACCGGGGAATGTTCAGTGGTTTAACTTGTTATATCTTTTTCATGAAAACAAATCCATTTCGTTTGATTTTCACTAAAAGCAAAACCCTTATCAGTGAATTATACGTGGTTAAGAACTTGTTAATAGTATTTCGAAAATATTAGCATTTAACTAAAAATTTATCCGATGTTTGTATATATATTTTAGGTCATTTATGAAAAAACTCTAACAGTTCAAGTTAAGAATGCTTATTTAGGTTGTGGGGATAAATTGACATTTAACTAAAAATTTAGACAATGTTTTTATCTGCATATATATTTAGCTCATTTATACACAAGGTCCAATGGTCAATGATCTTTTCTTTATATTAAAATGAAAATGCTTCATGTTAAAAATGCGTATTTAGTTTGTATGGTTATATTGACATTAACTGATAATTTATACAACCTTTATTTGTGAATATATTTCTAGGGCATTTATACAAAAAGTCCAAAGGTCAGTGAGTTTTCAGTTTTCTTTTTTTAGTATTCAAATGAAAAGTAGAGAAAAAGATACATGTATACCAATACAGAACATTTAAGCTGATTCTTCAATGCTGACGTCTGCGCAAACTTTCCTTTGGAACGTGCAAGAACCATCAGAGATTCCGTTGCCGATTTAGACAGGTAAGAAAAACAGTTCCTTTATAGTGCCCACCTGCTGGAGATAACCCCCCCCCCACAAAAAATATGAGGGGTTAACCTTACATTCCTGCCCAAAAATACGACGGTCCTCATAGACGTATATATATTTCCGGTGACGAAGAGACCTGCCGTAACAGCCAATCATTCTCCAATGCCTGAGGTTTACGGAGAATTGACGACCTTGCAAAAACACGCGATCGATCCTTCGTGGCGATAAGTGGTAGAGGCGACGCCAGGTAGCACAGGTGACGGAAGGCGAGAGAGAGAGAGAGAGAGAGAGTGCGTGCGTGCTTTGAGTGAGTGTGATTTGCATTAGCGTCGCAATTTTCTGTCCGTGTTTGCGTGAGCTGTTCTCATTTCGTTCCTGGGCTGTAAAGAAGAAGAAGGAGAAGAAGAAATGGCAGTCTTTTTTTCTTTTTTTTTCTGTAGAAAGTCTTGTTTTCTGTCTATTTTCTCTTTATTTATTTATTTTATTTATTTATTTGTTTATTTATTTATTTATTTATTTATTTATTTATTTATTTATTTATTTATTTTTGTATTTATTTATTTTCTAAATCGAGGCGACAGTAAACAAACAAATAGATCTTTCCTGACATGAAGGCTTCACTGTCAAAAAAAAGTCAGTCTCATTTTTTCGTCTTGAGTTGAAATAACAAAAGCGAATCGCGCCTTGATTTAGCCAAAATCTCCAAACAAGATAATAAAATATATTTATTCTATTATAAACATGGCTATTCTAAGCCTCCATCCCCACGAAACTAGATTAAAGGAAAATGCTCTTTTGGGTAAACTCCTTCAAGAAAGTTCCCTCAACAAAGCTATCAAAATTTATTTAACTGAACTGACAATAACTGATGAAAAATGCTGATAAAAATATATATTTTCCAAGAAGTACCAATTTTGACGCGTATTTTGAGACCGCAAATGAATAAATTCTCTCTCAATTTCAAAGGTCAAGGCTGGAAAATGGCTACCGTTGAATGGATTCAGTGAACATTGCAGTGAAATGTTGGGCTATTTCTAGATTCGAAATTGCAGCGACGGGAGTTCAAGGTGCTGCAATATGAAGAAAACAGCTTATAATAAATTTTCTGTTATTATCATTTTAAGTTTAGCTGCTGTAACGCGACTCGACTGCAAAATGTCAGCTGCAATATCGTGTCTATGTTTCCGAAACCTTAGGTCAGTCAGTTGCAATGCATTACTAGCAATTCACCTTGTATCTTCATAATAATTTATCTATATTTTCACCTAAACCCGAATGAATCTGTAATTATTAAATAACTTCAAAATATATCGTTGAAATTCAAGAGCAGAATGACTTTTTTGAAGGTTCAAGAATATTGAATTAATTACCCTTCCCTTCTGGTGAGGGTCGAACAGCAATGAAGATGGTCAATTATATCAGATTTTCCTTAATGGAAAACTAATGATTTCTTGATGAGATTTCAGCACTGGGGGCTGGTCTCTGTTTCAGTTGGCTTATTGTCAGTAAACTCTGCTTAAGTTTTAATTTTCGGTTCTTGTTTAGTGAAAGACAAAGATGTCAAGTCGTGATATATATAAGCATATACATGTTTAAACATATTTCTTTTCAATAAAAAAATCTCTACTCTCTCTCTCTCTCTCTCTCTCTCTCTCTCTCTCTCTTACGTATAAAGTCTGGTCCTACAACGATCTCCAAAACTAAAGGTGGTGTACCTTTTTTCTATGGGAAAACAGGAGTAATAATTTATGCTCATAATACATAACATATACCCGTTAATTTTGTTTTCAGGTTAGGCTCAAAAGAAAAATAACTGTTTACTTAAAGAAGGAAGTTCAATTTTATATATATTTCCAAATAACTCTTAGTATATATATGCATTCTAAAAGATGCATTATTACGGCCATTGTATAAACATAGGAGTTGATTCCTTAGTTACATTAACTGGTTAGAAAGTGAATTTTATTTTTTGTCAGTACCTTCAATGATTTTACGGACTGGATATCAGACTCATCTGCATGGTAGATGTCTACTAATTTATCATGCGAGAATACTTAACTCAGACATAATTAGGCTTGATTCTTATGTCCAGAAAAGCGTTGAGAATAAAAGTGTTGCCTAAAGTCTCCCTCATGCATTCATGGCGCCCACGAAAGACAGACTTATTTCCAAGACAAATAAAACCACTTCAGGAAATTAGACGTTTGACGACGACGCAGATGCTCATGAGAGAATTACAAAGCATATTCACCAAGTTCTGGAACGCTTCGGCACTGCTATTTTACCGCTGTCATATCCTGTTTTACCGCTTTTATGTCCTTTTTCCCACTGTCTTATACCGTTTTACTGCTGTCATTTCCTGTTTTCCATTGTCTTATCCTGCCTTACCGTTGTCACATCCTGTTTTATCGCTACCATATCCTGTTTTACCGTTGTCATATCCTGTTTTCCACTGTCTTATCCTGTCTTACCGTTGTCACATCCTGTTTTATTGCTACCATATCCTGTTTTACCGTTGTCATATCCTGCTTTACTGTTGTCATATCCTGTTTACGCAGAGCTCGTGTATGAATCAAAACGCATAATGTAATAAGCGTCCCCCTTCCATTGGCAAACCGGGGGCGAGAGAACAAACAGAATAATTATGGGTTTGATTAAGGAATATTTAATGTTACATTTGCCATATCTTGGCTATGCATTTTATACTTCTCTGCTATTGTGTTTTGCATTTCATATATTTTTATTTTCATCATGTTTAATTCTTCCGACAGATGTCTGGGACAGTGTGGACTGGAATCTGAATAACATGTGGTAGACTGTTTTTTTTACATGACTTTAGTTATTGATTCGGGGAGTATGTGTGAGTTTGATATTTTTCAGGCGACACATAGTGAGACTTCTTAATCAGAAGTACTATGTTCAGAGTTTGTCATTCACCTCGATAATTCATTTATCATGCATTTTAATCTTTGCTTTGTTTTATTCATTTCTTGTTGGGTTATTTGAATAATAAACCTATTTTTGTAGAAACTATTGGGCGCTTTTTTAAATGGTCCATTTAATTGATTTGGGTGGAGAATGAGTGCGATTCGGTGGGTGAACTTCGAAAACGATGAGAGAGAGAGAGAGAGCACACGAGAGAGAGGAGAGAGAAAGTATACACGGTGAGAGAGAGAGAGAGAGAGAGAGGGGAGAAAAATGGATGTGCGTTATCGTGAGCGAACCTTCATACGCTGCTTTCCTTGAATAAAGATTGTTGGGAGCACGCCATACACTCTCAAAAAGTGTTACTCCTGTCTTTGTGCCATATATATATATATATATATATATATATATATATGTATATACATATATATATATATATATATACATATATATATATATATATATATACATATATATACATATATATATATAT
>NC_089755.1:245000-262500 GCF_040412425.1 Macrobrachium rosenbergii
CTTAACAGTCCTTAAGACTTAGGCTGTTGGCTTCTCAGGTCGCATCATATACTTTAAAAGGTCTTTGATTTTGGGATGAGGGTGAAAGACACATGGTCATGATAGAATATACCATCATTAGAACTTATGTATCAACATATTCTGTCCTCCATTTGTGAATGAATACAAAGGCCACTAATGACCAGATGCAATTTTTCTGAACCTCGTTGGGCGAAAGGCCAGTATCGTAGTGGTTAAACTATAACCATTCCTGATTTCAGTAGTTATCTTTTACACTTGTTATCAACAGGACGTGAAAGCTTAGTCATATTGCATTTTATCACTATTGCATTATTTTGAGACATAATAGTTTCGATAATCAGTAAAGAATTTGAATGATACTGTCCGACTGTATATACTGCAGAATTAAAAACGTTATGGAAATGCTAACGGTTCAATGTTCATTTCTTTAGTTTAGAAAAGACAATACCATACATACATACATTATATATATATATATATATATATATATATATATATATACATATATATATATATATATATATATATATTATATATATTTACGTATTTCCGGTTTATGGTATTTACAGGCTCTATAACGGAACTTTATTTAATTGGTCTTGGAGTTCTGACTTGCATAAAGGAAATGGTAAAAAATAAGAAAAAAAGGGGAGAATTTAGGTTTTCTCGAAGGCTCTATTTCATAAGGAAATGTTAATGTGAACACTTCTGGGATAAATTAAAAAATTATATTTACAAACTGGGCATTTGAAATGAAAATGGATAAGCAACTTGATAAGGGGCTTGCAACGCCTGGAAGAACCTTCTACTGTGGTCTTGACAAAGGCGAGGCACAGGCCAAGATGCAGCCCATCATGAATGGGTCCTCTGCAAGAGAGATTTGGCACATTACACGCCAGTAAAGGAACAATTTAACACAGAATAGGTTCTGAGTTTGCACGCTGAGGGTGCCAAAGAGTTGAGGAATGAATGATCACTTTACACTGGAACACACAGGACATTGAGAAATGGCACTGGATAAACTGGCACAAGGACAGAAGTGAAATGTTGGTACTCCAAGCTTTCTAAAGGGCAACCACGACCAAAATCTTTACTCGTGACTTACCCGCGGGAAGCTGGGAAGAAGGCGACTAAGGATGATCACATGTATGGCGGTTCTCTCGAGGATGACTGGAGACTGGAGTCGGACTGGGGAAAGAAATGTCTTCTCAGCAAGCTGCATCACCCGCCCACGTGGAGGATTCTTACTGCATCTGCATGTCTTATGCTATCACAACTAACTCACTGTTCCTCTCCCTTATAAGGCACGCAGCCAGGGCTATGAGTCGTGTCCAAGGATGAATCACGGCCAGGTGTTCAGCGATTCGGGGAGGGGTCTCTTCCCAGGTCCTGCGGGTGTAAGACAATTTGGGCAGCTTAACTTGCCTTTAGAAAGTCCATTTAAGAAAATTAGTTGGCTTAATCTTCTTAAGGGAGTGGCATAAAATATCTTCCTGGCCCCTGTTATCTGTGTCATCTCAATATCTGTTCCAGCCAAAAAAAAAACGTATAGATCGGAGTGTTGATAATACAATTGGCCATGACGTTCTTAATAAACAAAAAGGGGTAAATTAGGTGAGGGGGCGGCGCTCTGTGCGAGATGTCTGGCTTATTATAATAGCTCCCCACGGAGGAAAACATACAAGCCTCCATTCGGGCTTGTATGTTGATATCCCAGACGTCTGCACAGCTGATTTACTGTATTCTTCTCCCACAAGAAATGGAAAAACTTTTACTTTACTCTATCCTCATGCAAAATGGAAAATACTTACATCGCATTAATACTAAAGTTTCTTCAAGTTTACGGTATACATTACTTTAAGATTACGCGGACAAGATAATTTTGAGGCAGGAGACAAAATTTAAGAATTAATTTACATATAAGTTCCTTAATTCTAAATCAACAAGGCATGTGGTTAGTACAGTCTGCCTTGAAGAGGCTGTACAAATAATAAAACAGCATTTATTTTTTCAAATGGCATCCCCTTTACGTGATATTATAAGGACTATACCTAAGTCGCCAACCCGACCCTTACTCTGGGGTGTTTTGACAGTTGTAGGTGAGTGAGAGTATTCGCGAGATTTAATTCGCTAACCTTAAACTACGCTAATTTTATGCGTCCACTGCCCACACTCGGGTACGATCTATAAATAGACACTCAGTGTTATGACGGGGTGAGCAGACAAAAGACATGGGGTCTAGGACAAACAGAGTTTTTAGAAGAAAGGGAAGGGGAAAAGAAAAAAAAAACAATAATAATAACATAAGGAAAAATTAACTGGATGTTATGAAGGAAAACGTGACCGCATATGAAGGGTGGACACGTCTCTCGGAGCTTACGAAAGGTGCATTTAAAATCACAAGGGCAAGAGTCTATGACTCGCAATTCATTAAAAGAGAAATCTAGATAAATAACTAAAAAGTAATTGATATTGGCAGAAGAGCTAAGGATATAGAGTGAGGGTTTTATTGTGTTAGGTGGGAATTTATCGTCCTTCGCCTATAAATTATGGCCCGGACTATCACTTCAGCCCCAGGGCGAGAAAAGTGCACCCGAAGGGCGCGACTCCTTCAGGAAGAGCTGACACGCATGCCCGGGTGCCAAAGTATGGGCGCAAGTGAGTGCCACTTCCCACTCTGTTATTCTTAATGAATTATACGTTTGCGGGGAATGGTATCCTGTACTTAATTGCCTCTGTGGGGATAATTTAAGAAAGTGCTGGGATTAAATAGGAAATGATACTGATAGAAGTTCCCATGAACAGAAGAAGATACTGAGGCCTGACATCCCCTCTGGATTAGAGGCAAGACCTTGAAAATGAAACGGTGGCACAGGTGCCAGAGCTCTAGAGCCTTTTGTAAACTACCTGGAAATTCACGCCCTGGTAATTCTGGGCTCGAAAATTCTTAATGGGAAAGTTGTCCTGAGCTGGGGAACGAGGCCTGAGACCGGAGGGCAGCATGGAGTGCCACCTGGGCCTGCTGCTGCGTGACAGCTGACGCAGGAGGTTTCCGTGTTGAGCTCTTACGATCCGTCATATTTTGCAGTTTATCAGCCAAGTAAGATATGGCAGAATCCTGACTTCCAATTGCGCTGGCGCACGACTGAGGCAGAGAGGAGAGGTTGGGGGCGGCGGAGCGGTCACAGGTATCAATGACCGCCCAGGCACGAGTTGGAGAGGCCGCACTTGCAGGTGAGCTCGCCAGTCAAGAGGAAACTGCCTCTTAGCGACGCTGGTAGCGGTAATGCAGTCGGGAGAAGAGAGGGGTCCTAAGTTGTGATCCCTGTGGAGATCGGGTGTGCTCTGGGCGCTGGCACTAGGCAGAGTCAGCACTATCAGAGGTTTCTTGTGCTTGTTGGTCAGATGGACGAAGCTTGGCACTCACTGCATGCAAGTGCCACTGGCAGGCATTTGCATCTCCGGGAGGGAGATCTGATTAGCCCTGGCACTGGCACTGAGGCAGGGCCGGCATTGGAATTGGATTGGGAACCGATCTTGGGGGCCACTGTACATCGTACTCAGGTAGCACTGGTAGGGGCTGCACGTCCTCCTGTTACCCAGGGGGCGCCAGTCTTGACTGAGGGAGAAGCAGGGGATGATTACTCACGCCCGAGGAATGAGTTGGGGAATGTGGACCCCTAGATTGTCGTGATTTCTGTGGGAACTGAAAGTCCTGTCCCAGGATGACGTCATAGCCACCGGGGAGATGGTTTACTACTGCAAGATTGCAATGTTGTTTAAGTATGTCTTGTGACTCAATTGGACCGTAGGGAGTGCATTTATTTAAACTGATTTACTCGGATCGTGACGAGTTTTCGACTATTGACGATAGCCCATAGGGAACTCTGTCCCTGTGGATGAGGAGATGCGCGCTCGAGTCCTTGAATGCCGTGACTCGGCACGCGCGGTGGCGGCCTCGTGGAGGGGCCACATATATGGTCCCTTCGGCGGGAGGGCCCAGTGACTTGGGATCTGTGATGGCCAAGGCAACGGTGGGAGTGTCGGATTTATGATGGCTCGCGCCCATGCGGGAGAATGGTTATAACCTTGCACGCCAGCAAAGGTCTGGCTGAAGTCTTTCCACGCTGCCCTTTAAATCATGTTATCGTAGATGGTGGCGAAGAGGGAAAACAAAGGAACTGGAAATACAGAAAGAGATACTAGCAAGTCAACGAAAATTTGGCAAATTTCAAACTTAGCGTTGGCGTGGGTAGCTTGCGCATGCAACAGACGAGCGGAAGTCTTGAAAGGAACCGATTTGCTTACTGATACCAATGAAAAACAGTAAGAGGGCAAACACAAAGAATTAGTTACACCACAAAGCGTAATGTGCATCCCGTGATCTCCAGGCTCTCTATGTCTGACATCGGGTCAAGGCCAGGGCAGCGGTTGGCTGTTTTCGTACAGGCCTACACTTCAGGCAGTCTGAAAATTTGACAAAACATCGCCGAACATAGAACATAGGACAAAGCAGAAGCTTTAAGACCACCTTCAATGGAGGTTACTTGAGTGAAACCCTTCCTATGGGTTTAGGCCCCTAATGCTAATTATTCCTGCTAAAGACGATATTTTTTTGAAATACCCAGCCTCCCTTAGCATGGACAGAGACGTCTTCCTGTCTTTGTTAGAATAATATGTTTACTACAAAATAATGCAGAGAAGGCGAACAGCAGAACATTTATAAATATATATATGAATATATATATATATATATATATATATATATATATATATATATATATATATATATATATATATATATATATATATATATATGAATGTCTTTTACTGTAATACTACAGTATAATATAGAAATAAATTTGTCCCATATAACACTATTTGAACTGTTGATAGCCATATATTTAGCACTTCCTTCTGTGCCCCTGTTCACTGGTAAAATATGGACAGATGATATGTTACAAGGGTATATATACAAATATATATAGGTGTGGCATTAAGACTTTGATGGTATGCAGGTGACCGTTTCTAAGAAGGAGGAGAATATACCCTTGTAACATTTCATCTGTCCATATTTTCTCTCTCTCTCACAGAAGAAAGTACTGAAATATATCTTTGTTTTTGCTCAAATAGTGGAAGTGATCAAGGCCTTTCACATTCTGGGGGTATCTGTCTCAGATATATAGATATATATATATATATATATATTTTATATATATATATATGATTAATATATAAATGCATACTTATAGGATGTTCGTATGCATATTTTTTTAGGAATTTTTTACGTTCGAGTTATCCCTGTTTCGCATAAACTGTATATGAAATTTTATAAGTAGCCTTACAAGGACGCCTTACTATTTGCATCATTCCTTCGTGTATGTTTTGTTTCTAGATAATTTCTCTTCATCAATGACTTCCTTGTGGAAAATGTAGGCAGTGCCGTCTGAACTGCAGAGGGTCGGAGATGACGGTATTGAAGCAGGCAGTCTGCAGTTGCGTCAAGCCTTTTTTAGATCTGCAAGAGAGAGATGTAAAGAACAGGCAGTTGCCTTGAATGGTAGGGTATCATATGACATACGATTATGATATATATATCAAAATTTATTATATATATTTATATATTAATATTTATTATCTGTATATATGATTAATAGGCTATGTTGCATGTATGTTTGCATTTTTCATGCGAACTAAAATTTTCTGAAGAGTTTATTTGAAGACTTGTTAAAAATAAAGTCTTTTTTTTTTTTTTTTTTTGTAGTTCATTGTTGATATCTTTTAAATGGAAAGTTTTATTCTTTAAATTCAGCCTGCTTCAAAATGACTTAGGATTAAATGTCGTTTTCTTTTCTATTTTTGAATGAGTGTGTGGACTTTATTAATACTGGATGTAATTTTATTAACATTGTTATTGGTATATTGTTATGCGATCAATGATTATTATCATTATGTCAGGAGGATGCTGTATTAGATAAATTGTTTCTGCAAATTGATTTACTAAACCCTTGAATTAAGTAGGAGAATGGTGACAAAAATCTTTTTTCATTACTGTTCCATTCATCCCCGTAACGCGCAAGGTAGCATTTTCCTCTTATCTCGCTGGTGGCTGAAATAGTAACAACAGAACGATTCAGAGAGGAAGAACAGTCAAAGTTTAGACAAATTAAAATTCATTTAATCATGAAAAGTCTCTGATAACAAGGTATGCTTAAATTGAAAGGCAAATCGCTATTGCATATGGCGTGCATTAGCCGGAAAACACTCTGATAAAATTGAACTTACATCCTCTGAAAAGCTGTTGAAGATTTTGGTGCAGACTGTTAGTTTGTTGCGAGCAATTTGAAATTTTTATGACAGACAGATGTGATTCTTGTGTTCGATTATGTAGAAAAGAGTGTGACATGATTGGAGTTAAAATATAGATATTATGGTTATGGTTCCATAATTATATATTTTTATGGCTCAAAGAATGTGACGTGTTATAGAACGGACATACGCAGGTTACAGCTATATATATACGGTGCGCTGGGAAGATGATGGAATGAATGTCACCATGAATATTATAAGCACGAGAAAAGATTGATAACTGTAATATAAGAACAATGGTAAACATTGTTATGCTTTTACACATATATATGGTCTTAAAAAGTATGAAATGGTTTATGTATGTATGATAAGATGACGCAATAAAAGTTCAGAATTAGAGTGAAACATGAAAAGAATAAAATTAAGCGCACGCAAGGCTGAACAGGTGGCAATAAAACGTGTTTGTGCGGCTGAAGGGGTGATTAGTGCAAAGTTGATAAGCTTTCTGTGTCGAACAATCTATTGCTAAAAGCTGTTGAAGTATTTCTGCTTCAGAGCTGAATAAAAAAAATGTAATAATTACTGCCCTATTGTGTTAAGTGATGTGTGAATGTGTGTGTGTTTAAATTGTTTAGCTGTCAGATGACTGGAGAGACAAGACAGCATAAAGGAAATACATTTTTTTATTGGAGATCTGATAATGAGAAATACTTTAACAGCTTTATTTGCTACTTCATGTAACAAACACAGAAAGCAGCAACTTGGTGGGAATTACCCCTTCAGCCGCATTGTTATTTTTATTGCCAATTACCCTTAACATCATCTCCGATTATTCTGTTCATGTTTCACTGTAATGCTGGACTTTTTATTGCATCATTTTATTTTTAATGTTCTCAGAAATTTCATACTTTTTGAAAGTCCATATAATACTAAAAACATAACAGTAGACATTAAAGTCTTTTTATAACTAATTTCATGAATTATAGTGACTTGAGACACTTGGAAATGTAGTAGACAACACATCTCTTAAAATGTGACATATTTATATACATGAAACTTCGGGCTAACAAGTTTTCCTGAAACCTTGGATAAGGAGTTAAAGACCTGAGATGAAACAAAGAGACATGTGCAAAGGTGCTTGAAGAAAAATTTCAGAAGGAGAAGAAGAAGACAGAAAGAGCACAGACCCTGAAGACCAGGAGATGGGAAGCAACGGGCTGATGATGGAATTCTCAGAGATGATTTTTATTTAGTCACTACACATACTAACTAACCAGTCTGTCTTGCTGAATGTGGATTTTGAAACAGACTAATCACTGAGAAATGGAAGTCAAAAGGTACCAGAGGAAGGTGATCTCACTGAATGTGGTAACTATAGTTCACTTACTTCGTTTATCCCAGAGAAAAATATTCAATATGTTTGTCTTGGACAATGGAGAAGGATTTTGATAAAATGTTTAGAGATGAACAAGCTGGTTAGAAAAGGCTGGAGTTGCCTTTTCTAAAACCAGGGTTACAGGAAGTCTTTTGATAGCATCAGATCCATATTTGAAATCTTCCATCATAATTGTATTCTGGATAAATTATGTAAGACTGATTTGTTACCCAAGAACGAAGTGGAATCAAAATTATTGGATGGATTTTGCCAAGTGGATTTGAAGTAAACAGTAGGGTGTTAAAGGTGAATCTTATATTATACTACCTTTGCTGTTTTGTTTCTCATGGATTTTATAATAAATAAATAAACAAATAATGCGCCGAATTTCTTCGGCGCAATTAGTTTTTATTAGCGTATAATCAATGCCACCGAAAACAGATCTATCTTTCGGTGGTCTTTATAATGCTGTTTAAGCCGCGGCCCATGAAACTTTAAATGGCGGTGGTATGTCTTTCATAGTTGAGAGACTGACGATTATGGCTAACTGCATATAACCTTAAATAAAATAAAAACTACTGATATAGAGGGCTGCAATTTGATATGTTTGATGATTAATTAAATTTTTTCTCTGTTTTCTCTTTAATCTGAGGGCGGACATCTTTTACAAAGTGCGGACGGACAGACAAAACTGCAATAGTTGGTTCTTTTACAGAAAAACTACAATATTGGTTGGATTTTGGAAGAGAAATTTTATTGGAGTTACGATATAAACTTGGCTTGTTTTTTTATCAGCTGATGCTGTTCCGATCAAACACCAAAAAATGCATAAACCCTGATTAATAATTCTAAATCTATGAAAAACAGAAGTAATGAGGAAAGAGTTTATAGACAGGGATGAAATAACACTAGATGGAGAAAAGACTAATGGCATTTAGATTGTTTGTTTCTGACGTTTAGGAACAATGATATTTCCACACCATTCAGAAACATATTTAAAGAGACAAATAAAGTAATGGGCAGGCTGAATAAGATTTAGAGATTTGAGACTCACAATGCAACAAAACACTGTACATTGGTCTACTGTAATCTGTATTTCTATAAGGGCAATACAGAACTATCTGGCGTTTTCTTTGTATCCCACCTTAAGGTCCTATCCCTTGGTATTGCCACGGTCATTTTATGATACTCCGGGAAATACCCATTGACCTTAGAAGGGCATTTTCATCCCAGAAACTACTCTTGTTCTTGCCTTTTTCATTACCTTGCAAAATGACGATCACCGTCGGAGAATTTTGATGGGCTAAAGTTGAGCGTCAATTACATACATCACCAACTTAAGTCTCTTTCAAGCAATCTTTTTAAACAAAGTGATGAACACTTTGGCAAATGAGTCATTAACACGTATCTTCCCCATGTATTTGCCGAATGTTACGCATCTCTAAAATTAAGGTGTATCTCATTTGTTACGTAATCTTATGATTAGCGAGAATGGAAAAACGCCTGCCGTCCAACTTAGTGTTAATTTCTTAATTGTCTACCCGCCTTCAAGAGTGGAATGATTTTGTATTCTGTAAACAAGTCGGCCTGTAACATTTCTGTCTTGAAGACGAAAGTGGAATGCTATAATTGCAGATGGCTGTCTTCATTGACACGATCTTTGTTATTTCTTTTATCTCTCATTTTTTCTTACGGCTGCAGCCATGGAAGAAAATGATGCCTTATAATTTTAACAATAAACCTTCTTCCATTCACAAAATTTTCTTGTAAATAAACGAATGTTACCCATCTGAGATTTCACACAAATTTTTTACCATGCCCACTTTTGCCTATTGATACAATTACCAAATGTTTATTCTTTCAAGGGTCAAAATCTGTGAAACTCATTTTCAATTGATTTATTGAACAGGCCATTTCTAAAATATGAGTATCTTAAAAAAGTGACATTTGTGGTACTTTGTTGAAGAGCTTTATCATCTGTTATATGTATATCTTTTATCACAACCTCAAAAGATCTGGATCCATGTTCCAGAAGCATATTCTTCTCAATATACAGCAATAGGTATAAAACTCCAAGTCGAACCAGTACCGATACTGTAGTAAGTGCATAAATATATATATTTTCATAATTTCTTGATTTTTAATAAATTTTAACGTATATTTTAACTTTCTTTAAAAGTCCTATAAAGCTGGCGTTGGGCTTTTTTTGGCTCCCCCTCTTGAGGTTACCATATTTAGTATAGTAGTATTTTCACACGTTTGTTTTTTCTTTCATATCCAACGAGCGGAGTGTTTGTTCTGCTGTCTTTTGCTGGTTCGCTAGTTTCCCCTATTGTTCTCCCGTCTTCCCGGTCTGACGTGGGATCCTGCCTGCTCTAATCGAAAGGACTGTTTTCGGCTCCACTGAGAGAAGATCTCGCCATCCTGCTATATTTTTGTGCACTCGCTGACCTCTGCAATATTATCAATGGTCTCTTTTTCTTCGGGTCGTGTCCCGAGAATATCGTAAGCACGCTCCTACGGACCAGTATCCTGTGCTGAGTTGCAGTGTTGAGGTCTGCCTTGCGCCCTCTTACCTTGAGCTGTGCTGTGGGTCAACCTGTTTGCCCACCTGAGAGTGCTTAGCGGCGTTGTCTCCTCGAGTCGTCAGGAGGCCCTCTGAGTTCGAAGAAGGGTGAGGATTACCTATATAATTCTTCGCTATTTGTTATATTAATATCGATACTCGCCATACTGGATTGTTGGGTCATTGCCAGGATCATCGTCATCTCTTCGCCCCCTTGTTTTTTTTCCGAGTGTTTTTGATGTGAAACGCCTGCCTTCAAGGACAGATTTACTTAGCTAAATAAGCTATTTAATGTTTATATTTTCTTCAGTGAAACGGTGATGGTTTCCTTGTTATTGTTTATTATATACTGGAAATATTAGGTTTAAGGATATTTTTTTCTCTTTGCCTCTTTCTATCGTGTGATAGTTGAAACTCCGATTTTGTACAATTGTTGTTTTCTGCCTCCTACTAGTTCTTTCTCTTTTCTACTGGATATGATAGTTAGCTAGGAGAATGGTGGTAGTGATTGTGGTTTTGTTTGCAAGTGAGTTTTCCTGTCCCTAGATCGTTTTTGGGGACGTTTCTTTGTAACATTTAAGTTTGCTTATTGTTAATAAATGATTTAAGGTTTTTGTTTTTGGTTTGTTTTCCCTCTCCTAAGTGTCTCTTCTTGCTTGAGATCTGTGTTATTTTTTTTTTTTTGTCCGATATCTTTGTCTATTTTGGCAACTGATTCTGAGAAGTGAATCTGCATAATATAAATAAAGATTTGCTGTGGCTCCTGCATTAAAAAAAGGAGTTCATAACAATATATATATATATATATATATATATATATATATATATATATATATATATATATGTATATATATGTACATATACATATATATATATATATATATATATATATATATATATGATGATTATTATCACTTTTGTACGTGATTCATTTATCACACATTACCACAGGTGAAAAATAAGAAACGGGGTGTAGGTCCTGACCGGTTTCGACTTTATTTCCAAGCCATTGACGAAGGACTGATACAGAGTGTGAGAAGTCACAAAATATATATACTACAAGAACAGTATGGCCAGGAACCAAGATGTAAAAAACTTTTTGCTAAGTTAAATCAATTAGTACCATCAATTAAATTCACGATGGAAATGGAAAATGATGGGTGCTTACCGTTTCTGGATGTCCTCATACGAAGAAATAGTAGTGGGTTTAAATATAGTGTGTATAGAAAACCCACTAACATTTCTTCCTATGTGCATTTCTATTCTGGACAAAGCAATAAGGTTAAAAAGTCAGTGTTTTCATCTATGTTTTTAAGAGCATTACGGTATGTAGCCCTGAATATATTGATGATGAAATAGATAAAATTAGGAATGCAGGCAAAAAATTGAAATATCCTGATAGTGTATTAAACAGTGCATATGAAGCGGCAAAAAGACTTTGTATCAAAACCAGAAAGAACCTTACAACACAAAAATTTGCTTGTTCTGCCTTATAATAATAGTATGAAAGATATCCTCATCTACTTAAGAATTTTGTGTTAATGTCGCATTTAAGAACAATACAACAATGAAAATGTACTTATCAAGAACTCCCCAGACAATATTAAAGGGTGTGTATATAAAATTCCGTGTAAGTCTTGTGACAACTTTTATATTGGCCAAACTGGGAAAGCACTGGAAAAAAGAATTGAACAACATAAGAAATGTGTGAGATATGCACAAGGAACAGTGGTATATTTGTACATGTTAGTGAGAACAATCATGCTATCAACTGGGAAGGGGCAAAAGGATTGTATATTCTAATAATGCACTGAAAGGAACATCATTGAATCTAGCTTCATAAAAGAAAGTTACAACCATAATATGAATATCAGTCAAGGGATGTATAAACTTGATCCTTTAATATCAAAAGAAATTTGTAAATTGTTTAAACTTTAAGGTAGGCAGTAGAGATATATGAAAATAGGATTATCATATTTGTAAACACAGTACGAGGGTAGTAAAGTTAATGAGTTTCCAAACTCCGCCTCCATGACACCTGTCAGGTGTGGATCTGAGGTGGGGTATGGTCTGTTTATCAGCAATGTCCCCTGAGAGTCTATTGTGATTTTTAGCCAAATGAGTTTTTAAGGCCACTCCTACCTCGACACCGGCCAGAGTGGGTATATGGAGCCTCTAACGGTTGTGTATGTTCGTTAGTACTGTTCTTGTAGTATATATATTTGTGACTTCTCACACTCTGTATCAGTCCTTCGTCAATGGCTTGGAAATAAAGTCGAAACCGGTCAGACCTACACCCTGTTTCTTATTTTTCACCTGTGGTAATGTGTGATATATATATATATATATATATATATATATATATATATATATATATATATATATATATATATATATATATATATATATATATATATACATTCAATGTAGGTTATTAAAGCAATTGGTCTGAAGGGCTTGTAATATTGAAATTCAGTATAAAAACATAACATCCAAAGACACTTAATGTCAAGGCATTCTATACTTTTCGTGAATGAGGTAAAAAGAAAAAACAGACCATATTCTAGTTTTAAAAAGCTAATTAGAAAGAAAAATAATGCTCTCGATACGCTACACGCCACTTCGAAGTCCAATTCAAACAGTCGAACTTTTTTTGAACATTTTTTAAAAAGAGAAAAGTTGGCGATGAAGAGTTACGAAGGAAATTGGTCTTGTTTAATTTTCTAGTATTTTAATGGGGAAGGTTAGCGGCTTCTATATCGTCCAATTCTCCTGAAGAAAAATGATTCAGCTGAGAAGGATGAGAATATTTCTTCCTTTCCTTTGACCTCTTTGAAGACACATTTAACATTAAAGGAAAATTAACTTCACATTTCAACGTTATTTCCTTCCAAAAGGCAGTTTTTGTTAATGTTATACATATTCCTTATGAATCTCCTTTTCATCATTATCCCTGAAGGGGGTTAGTGCCGTCAGTGCACCTCACGCAGTGCAATGTAGGCATTACTTAAGGTTCTTTGCAGCGTCCCTTCCATGGCCCCTGGCTGCAACCCCTTTCAATCCTTTTACTGTACCTCCGTTCGTATTCTCGTTCTTCCATCTTGCTGTCTACATTCTCCTAACAAGTGGGTCATAGTGCAACTGCAAAAGTTTTAATCCTGTTACACCTTTCAGACCGTTTTATTACCCTCAATTTCCGTTTCAGCGCTGAATGACCTCATAGGTCCCAGCGCCTGGCCTTTGGCCTAAATTTTATATTCCATTCCATTCCATTTTCATCACCATCATCATCATTTTCATCATTATTTTCACCATTTTCAGCATCATCGTCATCATTATTTTCATCATTATCAGCATCATCATCATTTTAATCATCATTATTTTCATCATTATCATCATTTTCATAGTTTTCATCATCATCATCATTTTCATCACTATCATCATTTCAATAATTTTCATCATCATCATCATAATTTTCATCATTTTAAACATCATCATAATTTTCATCATCATCATCATCATCGCCTCCAAAACTGCGTGACACAAATGGTGACATTCCACCACTCACCTTCCTGTCTTTTGTCTTCCACAAATCTCCACTGTCTCTAGCCTCCCCTTCATAGCTCTCATATCCAAGCAGGTCTGGGTCTTCTTCCAACTCTCCTGGTGCCCCCAGGAGTCCACAGGCAACCCTGCCAAGCACTGTTCTCCCAAGGGTTGTTTGACAGACATGTCCAAACCATCTCCCTTTCATCATTATCTCATCTCTATGTGAAACTTCAGTCATTTCCTTTATGGTGTCATTTCTAAGTCTTCCCTGTCTTCTGTCTCTTAATATTCTCTTGAAAGCTTTATTCCAAAATGGACGAAGGCTTTTAGACAATCTCATTGTCATACCGTGATTCATGTCTTTTAATGAAGGTAATAAAAAGCATTTGTTATGTTATGTGTACTTAAATTGCGTGGTCAGGGAAACTCACTCTGAATTGGGTTTGAAAACGGGAGAATAATGATTTCATATGGAAAAATATTAGGTAAAATAAAGTTACGAATAAGAAATAGAAGATAAAAAAGGGGTTGCGTGATTATGCTGTTAGTGTGCAGCTCTCCTTTCGTGGAATGCTATTAGACCCTGGAAAATATATATATATATATATATATATATATATATATATATATATATATATATATATATATATATATATATATATATATATATATACATACTGTACATATTTTGTGTGTATGTGTGTGTGTGATCCAGCTGCGTTTTCTTTTTCATTCTATGTTCCTTTTTTATTTGGTTTTTGTGAAAGTTGTTTTTGTTTTGACGAGACATGTTTTGTGAAGGCACATAAAAGGATTTAGTTTTATTTTCGTCTCTTCAAAGGGATTTGTTGCTGTTTACTTCCCGTTTCAAATTGGATTCTTTGCCTCTTCTGTACTGAACAACTATGCTGAACAACTGTTCATTTTCTTGTTTCCCGAATTTTGTTTTCATTTTTGCCATTTCCCTCAACCTTTTTTCTCATTTTACAGCCTTTGCATATTTTAATACACTATATTTAATGTCTTTACTTATAACTGATCCTCATTGAATTTAGAAACTGCAACAGTGGGTTATATAAAAGAATGAGCCTATATTATACAGTATCAATATATTTCGTAGTTATAACCCAGTCCTCGCTGAATTTATAAGCCATAACAGTAGATTATATTAAGAATGAGTCATCTCATACAGAAATTTATATATTTTGTAGCTATAACTGAATCCTCTCTGAATTTATAAACCACAACAGTAGGTTATATTAAAAGGTGATTCCATATACAGTATTTATCAATTTTATAGTTATAAATGAGTCCTCTCTGAGTTTATGAACCTCAGCAGTGGGTTATATTAAGAATGAGCCCAAGGCCAGTTCTGTTCAGAATCAAAGAAAAACCACAGTTTGTATCAAAACTGTTTTTTTTCTAACAAAATGAGGCCAAATACGGTTTTTAACCATGAAGATAATTGTGGGTTTTCAGTCAGTATTGTGATGCACAGTAGATATGCTGAAAAAAGTACCAGATTTTAATTATATCTTTAAACATACAAATATTAATTAGCACTCCATTTTCGATATTTTTTTTCTTAATTTTCCACATTTCACAGTTTTTAACAAATTTTTATTCACTTTATGTATTCTTTAGTTAATTTGTTGGACGGGTCGATATCGTACTCTGCTAGCACTCTGCTGTGCCCGGGTTCGACTCTCCGGCCGGCCAATGAAGAATTAGAGTAATTTATTTCTGGTGATAGAAATTCATTTCTCGGTATAATGTGGTTCGGATTCCACAATAAGTTGTAGGTCCCATTGCTAGGTAACCAATTGGTTCTTAGCCACGTAAAATAAATCTAATCCTTCGGGCCAGCCCTAGGAGAGCTGTTAATCAGCTCAGTGGTCTGGTTAAACTAAGGTATGCTCTTACTTGTAACCAACCAACTAACCGTCTGAGAGAAGGGACTCCAAAAATCAACAAAGATGATATGAACGTTTGTGTGATACGGCAGCGTTCATAACGCAAAACGTTTTTTGTCTCTGCAGACTCACTTTCAGTCTCTCCCTCAGGCTAAAACGTTTAAAACTTTTCCAATCTTCCTCAAAATGAGCTTCGAGGAAGGTTTTTGCCTCCTGCCTTCGGAGCAGAGGCCGTTGCTCCTAGAATTGTGGAAGCATCACTTCCTTCCTGGAAGTTATTTGATAATGAGTTCCTTCAAGGAAAGATTAATGGACTGTTACTGTGAATTACAGCTGAATATTTAGTTCTTCTGGAAGCATCAGGGAGAAGCACAGGTCGTTTATGGAGTAATTAGAGAACTGTCTTTCTTTTTAACTTATTTATGTGTATGTATAGTTCAGGTGAAACAATTTTAGACAAATATGTGTTTCTGGTGTATGTAGAAATCCATGTATGGAATACAGGTCGTTTGTGCAATAATTAGGCTATTTGATTTCTTTTATTCTTAACTTATTTAGTCTTAATTTCATGTGTATATTTAGTGTATTTAGTGCAAGTTGAATAATTTTAGACAAATATGTAAAACTGCGGTGTGTAGAAATTCATGTCTGGATAAAACAGCAAAAGGTAAAGATTGTATCTCTTTCACATTTATTGATCCTTATTGGTCCTTAATAACAGTATATTTTTAAGAAAAGAAAATGAACTCTGTAACAATATACTTTTCAAATGCCTTTTGTTAGAATTCTTTTGTAAGGAAAAATAAATCCATATATTCTAAACGCAGTACATTTTAGGAAAAGCAAAGAAACTGGTTAACAACAGACATTTCAAAAGCCTGTTTTAAAAGTCTTTTGTTAGAGAAGATAAATTCACATATCAACTGTCCTTGCATAGTGATAAATCTGCCTTGAATATTTCCCACCAGAAGGCTCAGCCAACAGGTGTCTCCAGGCAGGATATTTCACTCGAGTTCGGCACTCAAAATGAAAAGTTTTTGTTTACTCTTCAACGAAAAGCCACTTGTTTTCCCCTGCCAGCTTTTGTAAAAGCCCTCTTTCTAAATTCGAAATCAGAGAAAGAGCTTAACGCAGGAAAAGAGAAGAAGAATTAAAGCATTTATTCGGTAGTTTCCGAAAATGACGCCACAATGTAAATTGTCATAGAGAAAAATCTCTCGACTCTACGTTTTCTGAACTTTAACATTTCTGGTGTATTCAGATTTTACGTTTGTTCTTCATATTGTTCTTTCTCCGTTTATTCGAAAAGAGCAAACGTTCCCTTTAAACCATACTTCAACGAAACAAAAATGTCACTCAGTCTCTCTCTCTCTCTCTCTCTCTCTCTCTCTCTCTCTCTCCTCTCTCTCATTTCTCTCTCTGAGAAGATTTTTCTCTCTGAGGACTTTCTCTCTCTTGTTCCAGTTAGGTGAATTATAAGATTTTTTTATAATTGGAAGGAATTTTTTTGGAGTTTTGTATTTTTTTTATTTTACGTTTTGTCATTCTGTAATTGTCTTTTAGAAAGGGCTTAATATTTATTTTGACCAATCTTGTATGCCTCCGTGTGACCAGAAGTAAACATAAGAATAAACAAAAGAATAACAATAGAGGAGCTCAAAAGACAATAGATCTATTCATAACTAGCAATAAAGGTCCTTTCCACAACTAACAAAAGAAAAGAGTAGCCTCCTCCCATTTCAAACAATCTTGTCAACAAGGTAGAGA
>NC_089755.1:270000-272500 GCF_040412425.1 Macrobrachium rosenbergii
TGAAGGCAATTTCTGGCGCATAGGCTTTAATGGATAGTTCAGTTTAGCTGCTAATATAGGCACAGAGATTAATGACCCCTCATTTGGGAGTGGGGTGAGCCAAGATCCCACAGAGAGAGAGAGAGAGAGAGAGAGAGAGAGAGAGAGAGAGAGAGAGAGAGTCGATACATTCTGGGTCTCTTAGCTGTTCTAAGAAGGAATTTTCTCTCTCTCTCTCTGTCTCTCTCTGCAATATATATATATATATATATATATATATATATATATATATATATATATATATATATATATATTGAGAGAGAGAAAGAGAGAGAGAGCGAAAGAGAATACACATTTGGGTCTCTCTTTGTTGTCCTAAGAAGGAATTCCCTCCCCCGCCTCTCTCTCTCTCTCTCTCTCTCTCTCTCTCTCTCTCTCTCTCTCTCTCTCTCTGCTCTAACGACAGCAATAAGAAGAGTGCCAATAAGCAAAGGTCTCCTGCAGGAGATGGCGCTAAGACCCGCGATTAATCTCAGAGCAACGCCCTTTGTGGGGCGGGCGGGACTGGGGCGTCGTTTATATAATAGGTTCTTGTATTGTTTCTCGTCTGCCGTCCCTTCTGTCTCACACACGTTTCAGTATTGCCTCTCCTTTGTCTTGTACAGATGTCTGAGGAATTTTATTATTATTATTATTCGCTTAATGTGTATTTTACGTTTGTTTTCTATCCTTTTATTATTTCATTCTCACTCATTATCTTAGGATGTCGAATGAGAGTGGTTAAGAAAGCAAGTTATGGATTACGCTTTCCTTGTATATATATATATATATATATATATATATATATATATATATATATATATATATATATATATATATATATTATATATGTATACATATAATATAAACATATATACTGTATAGACATATATATATATATATATATATATATATATATATATATATATATATATATATATATATATATATATATATATATATATATATATATATATTTATATATATATATATTAAACACAATTGCTTTAGAAGTATAAAAAATGCATAGAAGCAGAAAAAGTTGATTAGGCAGTGACCTTTATAATTGCCTATCACGCTTTAGTGGGGGATCCCTATAGGCTGACAGCCCCATTCAGTGCCGTTGGATTTTCCACCATGACGAACCGTGAAGGCTATGAAGCTATCGCCTGTGCCTGTCTTTAACAGGGCCATAGATATGACTGCATATTTCTGTGTACCTCTTTGGATGACCAAATTTCTGTTGCGTTTTTTATGAAATATAACAGAAATATATGTATATATATATATATATATATATATATATATATATATATATATTAGCAGAAAAATTTGTTTCTTGATGACATATTACTCAAATTAAAGGATTTGTTTATATAACAAAACTAGTTTTTTTAATGTAATGGTTAATACCTGATGGTAACGAACACTAATTTCGAGTTTTTTTTAACTAAAATATTTAGAAATTTGGTTTTTACTTTCGAAAAGGGACTGTCTTATATTCCATTTGAATGGCGCGTTGCAGCAAGGAGATTTCTGTCAGGTCTTGTCTATTCCCGAAATTATCACGAAGCAAAACCTCCAAGAATGGTCGGAGAAGGAAGTAATCGAATGGATGTAGAGAAAATAGAGAAGAAGAAGAATAGTAACTGAGTTATTATAAAGGGGACGTTGGCTACCAAGGACAGTTTAAAATCAGTAAGAAAAAAAAAATGTTTGGAAAAGGAGGAATATGAATAAAGGAGAAGGGGAAGAAAAACAAACTAATGTTTCGGCTGCCATTCACCCTGACTGAATGAGGCAAAATAAACTATTTCTGAAATTGGATGAAGATTTTAACACGTTTAACGACTGGTTTGGGAATCATGGGATAAACGAGGAGAGGAATTAGTCAAGTAATAAAGAAATGGTAATAAAAACGGTGATAGGAAAATAGGAATCAGGTTAATTACTGAAATATGCAATGCTGTTATGTAGGCAAGTAACTGGGATTAGAAAATTTATTCAATACAGTTGATGTGCTTAAATATATGGTGAATAAAAATCAAGCGTGTACTGGAAATAATGTTCGGTGTTCAGGAACCACAAACATTTTTTTAATCAGTAAATATTATTAGTTAATGTAATTTAAACTGTGGATAAAATTAAGAATAAATTATGCAAATGATCAGGGAATAAGATAATGTAATTAATGATGAGAAAAGTTCAATATTTCAGCGTTTTGAATGACCTTAACATGACTATGTCATCTGAATTGTATAGGATTTTGATTTATGAAATTTATTGTGTCTTGCTAAGCACTGACGCACTTTCGACCACTCTGCGCTCAAGACGAAAGAGGGAGTTGGAGTGGTTGGACAGCAAGGTAGAGAGTTCCAGAGAATAAAGGAGATTTAGCACTAGGAACTAAAGATGGAACTGGGAGAAAATCTCACGGTCTACCCACTGTTGGCTCAGTGGGTAGACCGTCGACATGTTCGCT
>NC_089755.1:285000-292500 GCF_040412425.1 Macrobrachium rosenbergii
TCAGAATTTTTCTCTCCACATCAAGTAACAACACATCTCGCTTGGAAAAAATATATGCATTTTTTCATGAATGAAATACATACGCCTTTCGACCAGACGCAACGGGAACCTGCTTCTTAGACAAACAAAATGTTTGTTTAAACTTTCCTGTCCCAGTTTTTTCTTTATATTTTCCATTATAGGCAAATCGCCTCAGAGGCAATGAATGTTTACTTAAAAAATGAGCTTCCATTCGCTGAAGTAAGTTTGAGCCAACTGAAAAGAATTAGAACAAGTTTCAGGTATATCGTTCGATTCCGTAAAAGTTCATGTTTACAAATGCTTCAACTGCAGGTATCGAGTTTCCATTCTGCTTTTATTGGTCAAAAAGGGATTTGATGTTCGCGTGAACTTTAAACATGACTGAGTGAACGTTACAAAGAGAGTCAAGATTCCTGTGAAGGTTGTATGGTCTCTGATATAACCTAGATGCGTAAGACATGGGCCTACATTTTGAATGTCTCAGGTTTCAGTGTTTTTTTAAATGGGTTTCTTCCTGAGTGAGACCAAGAACTTGTTTAATATTTCAGTGTTTGTGTGTGTGTGTGTGTGTGTGTGGACTATAATGTTACCGTATTCTGCTTTAGGTTACGTGAATGTATCACAGGTGAATAGAGAAACAGCTTATTGTTATTAACTTTAAACGAAAACACTGAAGTCAAGAGTTTGGTTAGAATTTTCACAGCATCCATTCATTTTATTGCATGCTAATATACCTATGATTTTTATTCATCTTTGTTTTGTATGCATGTAAATATATATATATATATATATATATATATATATATATATATATATATATATATATATATATATATATATATATATATATATATATATATGTATATGTATATGTATATGTATATGTATATGTATATGTATATGTATATGTATATATATATATATATATATATATATATATATATATATATATATATATATATATATATATATATATATATATTGAATAAAGTATTTGGCATAATTTCTTAGAAGACACATTTGTATTTTAGTTCATGAGTCGATTCTGTAGTTATTTCATAATAAATCATTGTAGATATATAATGACCCTGAAAATAAGTCAGTCCGAAATGTAAAGAATATTACGAGTAAAAGCTTTCATTCACCGTAGATCTCCTGCGACAAATATAACAAAATCGAACGATTGTGTAGACGGAAATATTCCGAAGGAGGCTCCAGTCACACCTGACCAATTCAGATATGCAAATCCCCACCCAATCAGCTATAATCCGGAGCTAATCCTACACTGAACGCGCATCAAAACAATAAATAAATCCTTGCTGGCAAGAATACATTAATGGACTCTAAATTTAATGGGTTTGTTAAGGAAGACGTGAGAGGGACCCGAATTTTTCTTCTCCTCTTCCTGTTAGAATCTGGTGGGCGTTATTGGCTCCCCGGAGTCATGGGATGTCACATATCGATTATCCGGAGGTTTTCTTCTTTTTTTTTTTTATATCTATGGCGATTTATTGCCTGTCGTTATTGCTTGTCATTAGGCGCCTTCTGGAATGTAATTAGTGGGGTTTTGTTCTGCTTCGTAAGGGGAGGGAGTTTTGTCTTAAATTGCGGATGTTGTCACTGATTGTTTTACTCCAGTATTATGTAGCATGCACAGGTATTTGTAGAACACATATTTATATATATATATATATATATATATATATATATATATATATATATATATATATATATATATATATATATATATAATGTGTGTGTGTTTCATTGGCCACAGTGACCTTTTAACTTTCATATTTATTTAAAATAATAATTCGGTCTAGACCCATTACTATTAAATATATAAGTATCTTATTCACTTAGCGTGAAAATTATTTCCATATAAGATATGTAAATCACAAAACACAAAAGTTTTGGACGAAAAAGATTACTAACAACAGTCGGAGAACAGTTTTAACGAAACTTGAGGTAGTAGAACATTCTTGATTCTTATTGAGTCTAAATACTGAAATACTGTAGATTTTATATAGATACTTTAGATTTTATTTAAATACTGTAGATTTCAACATGTCAAGAGAGAAGAAGTGTGAAAGCGTTCCCTCTTCCGAGCGTGAGAGCAGAAACCGGTTCCTCTCCGAGATGGAAAAGAAAACGGTGAACTTGACTGAGACCATTCCGATATTTTATATGGCAGGAGGGAAGGGAAGGTTTAGTCTAATCTAATCTACTTCAAGGATCAGTTTAAACTTTCACTCTTTCTGTTCAAGTCTACGAATCCTTCAGACAAAGACTTTGGAAAGGTGGTCTCGCAGATATGAATGACTTTGGGAAACGCAGACTTAGAGCTGCCGAATTTGAATAGGTGTGTCATTCTATGTCTTCTGTTCTATCTGGTATAGGCCTAACGCTAAGTCTAGACTCGGGTTGCGTCTAATAAAACTAGTTTCATCTCGACGTTAGGTGCTGAGTTGAACACGAAAGTTAATGTACAGAGAACTACAGAAACCACAATTCACGTTAAAGGAATAATAGATTTCATGTCCAGTAATGCTAGTTTTAATCAGGTTGACCTGACATGTATATAGGATTTAGACTCAACTTGATAGCTGGTTCACCGCTAAAGCTGACATGTATAGCTTTGCACTTCGTCAAAATCCTTGAAAATGAGAATAGTTTCCTAACGTGAATGAAGGCAGTCAATGGAGACTCACTCTCTGAAAGTTGGGGCAAATGGGGTTAGTCTACGGTGATTATTGCACAGAGCTATTGAATAACGCCATTGCATACTGATATAGCAAGATCTGTCAACTCTTGACACCGTCGATCAGCAACGTTTATGCAAAGTCCGTTATTATCTGCTGATTCGTTCTTTATTATTGTTATTTATTAATTCTGTCATAATTTTGCACCACTCTGAGGCTGCACGTGAAGCACAGCGGGAGAGTCGAGTACGTGAAATGTGGCGTTGAGATACCGGAGACTTTCTCAGCCACATTGGAATAAATATGTCACTGACGAGAATCATGCATGTGCTTGCTCAGTTTTGATGTAAAACAAGATGAAGATTTTAAATACCTCTCTGTTCTAGAGTACATTCTAAACTCATATTTAAGCTGTGAATCACAGTCTGCATCTATTAGAGGAGTCATCTTTCTCTCCATTATTAATCTTAATGATGTTTACGGCTCAAGTTTCGTGTGCTGAAAATATTATTCAATATTGTACTTTTTCATTTAAAGTCCTCAAATCATACCTTGGCACGCCCGTATAGGAAATGTGATGCTACACGAATAATAATAATAATAATAATAATAATAATAATAATAATAATAATATTATTATTATTATTATTATTATTATTATTATTATTATTATTATTGTTATTATTATTATTATTATTAAAAACAAACTGTCAGTACCGAACCCCAGAGACCTTTCTAGCGAAAGAGAAGCGATTACCAGTAATCTCATTATCTGCTTAATCTCCCCCGTGAGCTAAAAAATGGATATTGGGGATTATATTAACCTATAAGTGTTGGCATATACAATGAACAGCATAATGACAATCTTTTAAGCAGGCTTAACAAACGTGAAACCATGGGCGTAAAAAATATGATTTACTCTCATTATTGCGTAAGAATTTAATTTTCATTTTTATTTTTATATTTAAATAATGAAAACATACACATAATTTACTCCCATTAATAAGTAAGAAATTTAATTTTAATTTTACTTTGAATTTTTGAATAATGAAAAAATGCTTTATTTAATCTCATTAATACGTAAGAAATTTAGTTTTAATTTTCATTTCTTGAATAATGGATTTATTCTCATTAATAAGTAAGGAATTTAATTTTGATTCTTATTTTTTTATTTTTTGATAACGAAAAGATATTGATAATTTACTCCGACTCGCTAAGAAAAATTTGTATGAAGAAGACTCCAGGTAAATTAGGTGTCACAGTCTTTACGGTCAGAGCTTCCAATGCTCCTTTGAGTCTGAACGTGGTATATATAATTTTCACAGATTAAACTGGTTCCTCAAACTCTCCAAATATGGAGGTTTGTAAAAGAGGCGGTGGACATTTTTGAGGGAGTGGCCGTTTCGTGTTAAATCAAAGCAAATTAGAAAGATAAAAAATAGCCTAAATTTTGGTACCCAGGAGAGAGAGAGAGAGAGAGAGAGAGAGAGAGAGAGAGAGAGAGAGAGAGAGAGAGAGAGAGAGAGAGAGAGAGAGAGAGAGGCTTGGGTCTATTGAAGAGACTATATATATATATATATATATATATATATATATATATATATATATATATATATATATATATATATATATATATATGTAAAACTTGGGACTTACATTAAGGTTATAAGCCCCATAACTTTTTAGTCACCTAAAAAAAGTAAAAGGAATCTCAATATTACGTGTCACCTTTTAAATCAAACTTTAGTCTCAATGTGAGGAAAAAAACTTTACCTCTCTCTCTCTCTCTCTCTCTCTCTCTCTCTCTCTCTCTCTCTCTCTCTCTCTCTCTCTCATCGAGGGGAAATTCTTGTAGTTCCCTTGTAGCGCAATAGAGATTATGAAGTGATCGCGCTGCAGACATCTCTGTTGTGGCCTGAGCTTCTCGAAGTTGAATCACTTTGCTTCTTAAGTCCTGGAAAGTTTGTGTTTATATGAGCCTGAAGATAGTTCTCTCTCTCTCTCTCTCTCTCTCTCTCTCTCTCTCTCTCTCTCTCTCTCTCTCTCTATAAAATCACATTTGTTATTAGTTTTCTTCGGTGAGATATTTCCTTATGTCACCATCGTGACTGTGAAAAATGACTTATAAAAATCGTTATTATGTCACTTTCTTTTAAATAATTTTGCCTGTGAACTTCGTTGATAATTAAAATTCCTGGATACATTAACTACTGTAAAATTTAGTGGGTAATTGAAGTAATTTCCTCCATTAATCACACAGAAAAAAGGCGCAGGTTAAAGACATCATAATTAGATATTTCTGAAGGTTGAGTCAGTATCCAAATTTCTTCTAACTCTCAGAACAAATGTTTTAGTATATATATGGGGAATAAAATATATATATATATATATATATATATATATATATATATATATATATATATATATATATATATATATATATATATTATATATTGTTACGTGTGAGGGTCTTGGTTGATCATGTATTATTCAATTTACGTAATTTTACGGCCCTGCAAACCAAGATTACACGTAACCTGCCACTTGAAGCCAAGAGTTAACCTCAAAGACAGTCGTTAATTAGCCAAAGGTCGCCAGTTAAGGGTTATTAACCTTAACAAAGAATATTTGAGATGAATTTGATTTTAAACGCAACGGTTCTTCCAAACATTCGGACGCGAGGCATACAAAAGCATCGAGATTTAACCTGATTTTGCTTACCCTAAATCCTAGGTATTTTACTGGAATAACGGGGTTGAAGCTAACAATATAATAATGAGGCTTAATCTAGACTTCGTAAACACATATACAGTGAGGGGGGGATGAAGGAGGAAACAAAAGAAATGCGAAATACAGAAAAAAGATAAAAGAATGGGCGAAGTTTTGAACAAAAAGCGACTTTACCTTAGGACGAACGTTGTGCGCACCAACACCGCCGAGGGGGGTCTTCGCAATTGCTTCTTCACTTCACTAATAGGATAATAGAAAAAGAAAGGGGACAGGGCCACCTTCCAGACGTCTGCCCGAGACGGCGGCTAGTTTCTCTCTGTAGTTCCCTGACCGGCCTGGGTCAAAACAGGCCTACAGTCATGCCTTAGGCGTCTATGCTCTGTTAAAAACATTTGCCACGAGAGACAGGTAGAAAGGAAAAAAGGACTTTAGGACCACCTATTCTTAAAGTTGAATATGGAAATTTCTCCTATAGGGGAAAAATGGCTAAATGCTACCTATCCTTTTCAACGGACGTTAAAGTTTGAACTGAAGACGCTCCTAGCGTGGGACAAAGCAATTTCCTGTCTTGATCAGGCTGATACTACTATCCCTAAATGTTCGAGGGCTTAACAGCGTAAATATTTATAAATATATATATATATATATATATATATATATATATATATATATATATATATATATATATATATATATATATATATATATATATATATATATATATATATATATATATATATATATATATATATATATATATATATACACCAAAGAGTTACCTCACATCGACCAGATACTTGAAACCTCATAACAAAGATGTTTAGACTGAATCTCTAAAGGTACAGTGATCCCATAAAACTTACTTATCACTTGAGAAAATCAATGTAACTTCATCAAGTTATGGGTGAGGTAACAATTAATAAGTTATATCCAGACTAGTGGAAAATGGGTATCACTTCAACAAACACTGTAACTGTCTCTCTGGTTCTATTTTACCTAGATAAGTCTCAGGTGAACAAACAGATACATCACTAACCTTGTACACATTCATTAATTTCTCTAATTACTGGTGGTCAATATGAAACGCTGAATTTTTAAGACTTTAAACGAAACAAACAAATTTATTTCTAAGTTCAAAAGTTATATGCAGAGTTCACAATCTCAAAAAAATTTACTATTAATTGATAACAGTGTAAGACTTAAGTATTTCTTAATCAAGTTTAATTCACAAAACTTTAATTTATTAAGAAAGCAATTTGGTCAAGTAAGATTCAAACCACTATCACTCAAGTTTTAAACATATACCTGATTAATCAAACTCCGTAAATGTTCACCAAAATATTACTGACTGGAATCCACATAAATATTTTCTGAAATCTCAATAATAAGTATGTACTAACAAAATGCTAAGTAATCACCAGCACAAAACTTTGCAACACAGTAATTATAACATTATAGTAATATGATAACACAGACATATAAGAATGAAATATGCAAAAATGGAAGTATACCAATAGCAACTTCAATGTTTAAAGATTATATCAATCTTTCAAAAGATTACCTTCACTTTAAAAAAAAAAAAAGTTAAACTCACGTCTTTCTAAGACTTTCTCATAGATAACACTGCCAAGTCACACTGACACATACAATGATGTATAATTAGCGGCAAGACACATTAGAACTCCTCAATAAGAGATATGTTCATCTCTTATCAAAATAGTAATTCTCTTTCACCTAGAACATCACTTTAACTCTTAACATAATAAAACCTGTAAACTTCACATTACCTTTCTTTAGGTGATACACCATTACACACATTACACAATGCTTGCACAAAATAATATTTCAGATCACCTCTTACAAAATGAGCACACTCCTTGGGTGAGTTTTAACAAAACTTTTACCAATATTAGAGTAACCAGCAAACAGTAATTGAGAGAGAGAGAGTGAGACAGGACCTATTACCAGCAGTCCCTGATCCTAACTGAGTGCTTCTCATTCAGCACTACAATTATAACTCCAAACTCTTCCACAAATACTCAAGAAT
>NC_089755.1:295000-300000 GCF_040412425.1 Macrobrachium rosenbergii
AGCAAATACGCACAAAAACTCACACACGTTCACAAACACACATACACAAACACAAACACGCACACAAACATACACACACATGCACACAAAAATACATACAAATACGCACACAAACAAACACGCACATAGACACTCACAAACACGCACACAACACACACAAACATATATACAAACACGCACACAAACACACAAACATATATACAAACACGCACACAAATACACACATACAACTCGGAAGACCTACTGGCTATGAAATCGTCCTTTGTCTCCCGTTTTCTGTTCTCTGTTATTCTCGTTTTCTTCTTCTCGATTCTTCATCATCTTCTTCCTTTTAGATGTGACGCCGAGATAAACACTCTGCTTCTTTGAGACTGGACCTGACTTTCACTTCATATCAGCTTTAATGATTTTCTCCTCTGACGAAGAAAGCAGGAGAAAGTATTCCCTTTCTTTTTGGCTTTTTTTTTATGTGTGGATAGAGTCTTCATCATCACAAACATCCTTTTTTCCTTTTTCTTAATTTTTCTCTTTTCTTAAATTGAGTTTAGAAACTATTTTTTTTAATTATCATTTTTCCAGTTAGGATTTTGACTTGTGTCCTTTAAACTCTCTGTGCTAGGCAAAAATCATTTGCAGATGGAAACTGTTTACCCTTTTATGTCCAGTAAAAACATCAAAAGCAGCAAAGGCATCTTTTCACAGTTGAAATGATCTGTGACGGGAGAATATTTCATTGTTATCTCCAGTCATTCACAGAAAGGAACAAGGAAGACCTCTTTCTATAAATCCCAATTATTATTATTATTATTATTATTATTATTATTATTATTATTTAGAAGATGAACCCTATTCATATGGAACACTCCCACCAAAGGGGCCATTGTCTTGAAATTCAAGAAGCTTCCAGAGAATGTTATGGTGTCCATTAGAAAGAGGTAACAGAAGGTAAAGGGAAATACGGAAAGAAGAGATATCACTTATCAAAACAAAGGAAAAAAATAAATTAACAAATGAATAAATAAACAGAAAAAAATGCAAGTTCAGACACACGACCAACCACCCAACCTCGAAAGCCTCCGCAGTTGCAGCAAGTAAGATGTCTTGAGCATTTCCTGAGGCCTTATTATTTCAAGGGAGGTCAGGCTGTTAACTTGAGCTGCTCGCTTCTGCTTCTCCCGCTACCTTTAGCAAATGAGCCACAAAGCGTGACAGGGCCTGGGCGGTCCTTCTATAGCTCTTTCGAGGCGTGGGTTGTGATAACAGGGCTTCAGGGTTGTAATTCCGTCCGAGGGAATGCTGTTATGAGAGACAGACAACGTTTCGTGCAAGGCAGAGAGAAGACGGACGGAACGTTGGACACGTTTCTGGTTGACGAGAGAGAGAGAGAGAGAGAGAGAGAGAGAGAGAGAGAGAGAGAGAGAGAGAGAGATGGATGGATGGATGAGGTTCACAAACGTTCTGGCTGTAAATGTTTGTTGCTATTGCTTGGGACGGGATTTGGCCTCCGTGAATCTGCTCCAGAGGAATAACGGAAATGAGAAGTTATGAAAATAAATAAATGAATACATAAATAAATAAATAAATAATAATAATAATAATAATAATAATAATAATAATAATAATAATATAAACAAAGAACCTTTATCTATCATGAAGCCTTGTAAAGGGAAAATACTGTACAACAGAAACGAGATTGATTTCATAGTCTAAAAAGCAAAGGATTATTTCAGGTGAATGTGTGTCTATCTATCTATCTGTCTATGTTTATATATATATATATATATATATATATATATATATATATATATATATATATATATATATATATATATATATATATATACACTATATATATATTTATATATTAAACATTAATCAAGGTGGCAAATTTCAAAAGGAGACGTTTCAAAAGAAACATAAATGGAACCATTGAGAGAGACTCTCACTCCAGACGAAATGAGCAGATCAGCTGAATAGTACCTGACTACCCTCATCTGACCTCAGAAACGGAGGTATAAATATATACATGACCTTTGATGACACATTTTCCCTAACTGTCTCTTTGAAATGGAACTCCTCAGTAATGCAGCCAATGGTATTCCTGTTCCCTCGTTCCCTCTTACTTGGAATTGAATGGTAATAGGAATGTATACTTCCCCTGAGGAAGGCAAAGGGTGGGGAGAGAAGGGTCATTCCCGTTAGATGAATTTTGATGCTTTCAGGGCGCATGCGCGGAATGGGAAGCCCAAATGGTGTTGTTTCTGGAGGCTTTTAAAGAAACATTCCGCCGTATTTTTGCGTAATTGATTCTCAGTTGTGGCTTTGTCTTTGATGTAACATTTGTTTAGGTTAATTTTGTCTGCGTATTTTTATAAAATCTTTTTTTCTTATATAAATGAATATTTCCGAAATTCGAAATTGATTCTCGGTTGCAACTGTGTCTTTTCTTAGACATTTTTTCAGGTTAAGTTCAGTCATAGCTTTTTTGTATATCCTCTTTCCGATAAAAAAAACTTACCAGTTCATTGCTTTCTAAGAAAATATGAATAAATAATTCTAAAAGATCTTCCCCATTTCAAGAACGCTCCTTGCCTGTTAAAATCATCCCCTAGGCAAGCAAATGATTTCAAAAGGCAATTTACCTGTATTCAGTTCACTGTTGCTTATCAGTAAACCTTTTATTTTTTATTCTTCTAATCTTAATAACCTCTGGGCGAGGGGGGGAGGATCCTTCCATTCAGAGTGCAGAGAAAAATTATCAAATGGCAATGCACAGTTCTTTGTTTGGTCTGTTCATTCAAATAGATTGAAAAGAAAAAATCGTTTTAAAATTTAATTTTACGTTACCTGTATTTTTCTTGATATTTGGACACTGTTACATAAATAATAGTCAGTGACTGTATGCTGTTTACATTTTAAACAACTTATTTTAGGAGACTATTGTGTGTGTGTGTGTATATATGTATATATATATATATATATATATATATATATATATATATATATATATATATATATATAATATGTCCATAAAATATATTTATATATATATTTACTTGCTTTGTACTGTTCACTGCAGAGTATTCTACCAGTGAACAGGGGCACAGAAGCAATGAAATATATGGTTGCAATGTTTAAATAGTGTTTTATGGGCCTTTTATATTCATATTACACTGTGGTATTACAGGAAAAGACATTCATATATATATATATATATATATATATATATATATATATATATATATATATATATATATATATATATATATATAAATTCTGTCCCTTTATGCAGGCATAACTATTTATTTTCACAAATAAGCCACAAATATCATTCAACATCCAGTTCACTGTACTCTGGGAATATCTGACACTCAGGGGGAATTATAACTGACAAGTGCTTCGTCCTCCAGAAATGCGAAATAAAGTTCCCGTTAATTTTAATGGATCAATTCCCCCCCTCTCCCCAGAATCACGAAATAAAGTTCCCGCTAACTTTCACGGTTCTTGGAAAGAGAGGTGAATATTCAAGCAAAGTTGGTCCGCTGGATTTTGGGGTTAATTACTGGCCTGCTATTGGTATTTTTCCTCCAGTTATAGAGAGAGAGAGAGAGAGAGAGAGAGAGAGAGAGAGAGAGAAAGAGAGAGATCCTGTTTACTATTAAGGCATCGGGACACGTATTTGACAAATAATCTTCTGGAATGTAATTAAAATGAATGTTATTAGTTGGAATAATATCTTTTACCACATGAGCAAGGTATTAATTTTTAAAAATCAATTTACAAAGATTATATCTCATCTTATATTGTCGTAGAGCATTTACTACAAATATAAGTTTTTTTTTCTTAATTTTAGATAAATTACTAGAAAAATAGGCAATCAAGAAAATAAATAATTGAGTAGCAGCCTTCAAACCTGACTTAAATGACCAGAGAACGAGAGAGCTGAGGACATTCCCAAAGAGCACCTCACGACCGACTCCTCGGACGAAATGATTCCGCTCAGACGAAATGACTCGAATCACGAGACGAGAGTTTCCCCAAAACCGAGCGAAAGGCCTCTCTCTCTCTCTCTCTCTCTCTCTCTCTCTCTCTCTCTCTCTCTCTCTCTCTCTCTCAAGGACTTCGTTGGAATTACAAATTGCTTTATTTATTTATAGGGCTTCAGACGCACTGGAAAAAAGCCTGTACAGAATCCCTGGCTGATGACACGGCCCGATGAGGCTGCTTCAAAATATGATGGTGGAGATTTTTAGTTTTAGTTTTCTGTAAAAGAAAACTATTGCGCCGGCTTTGTCTGTCCGTCCGCCCTCAGATCTTAAAAACTACTGAGGCTAGAGGGCTGCAAATTGGTATGTTGATCATCTGCCCTCCAATCATCAAACATACCAAATTGCAGCACTCTAGCCTCCTCAGTAGTTTTTATCTTATCTAAGGTTAAAGTTAGCCATAATCGTGCATCTGGCAATGATATAGGACAGGCCACCACCGAGCCCTGGTTAAAGATTCATGGACCGCTGCTCATTCAGCATTATACCGAGACCACCGAAAGATAGATCTGTTTTCGGTTGCCTTGATTATACGCTTTACAGAAAACTCGATTGCGCTGAAGAAACTTCGGAGCATTTTTTACTTGTTTATTTTCCGCTTACTCGATTTTAGTAATCTTTCCTTGCATCGTCTCTTGAATGGAGCTGAATTTTTCTGATATAATAGAGATCTGCCTTTATTCTGAGCTTTCATTTTATCATTTTTATTGCTACATTTATTTTTGGGTTCCTCTTCACTGAGATTTAACTACGAAATTACTCTTTTTTTTTCTGCAAGATTTTAATTTTTCCTTGTATTGTCTCTTGAATGGAACTGAATTTCTTGATTTACATAGAGGGCTGCCTTTATTTTCATTTTTCATTTGTAATCACTCAATAATATAACTTTGATATCCTATCTGTAACACAAACTTTCGGCTCACCTGTTGAGAGCTGTGGACTTCCACGGTATAG
>NC_089755.1:305000-335000 GCF_040412425.1 Macrobrachium rosenbergii
CATTCATCACTCCGTATGTGACCGTGAAAGTGTTTTCTTTGCATCAAAGTGACAGTAAGTTTATCTTTCAGAATAGGTGTTTGATGCTGTGTGTCTACCTGTTCGCCCACGGTGCCAATCCCTGAATTCCCAACGTGGAAGAACACTTCAAGAGTAATTCCTGAAGACTTATATGCCTACGTGGCAGAATTCTGTACATTTACTTATCCTTAGAGGTTCCCCCACAGTGGGATTTTATTTTAGAGACAACTAATTCTAGATTTAAGAAATTTCACCTTAGATCGTAAAGTCTTTTGATATTGGCACTATTTGTTTGTAACTAACTTAATACCAGTGCCAAGGAACTAATGAGGAGCTCCCCTTGCAGTGTCCTTCTGATCTTTGCAATAAAACCTAATTAGTGGTCTTGCATTTCTTTTTGAAAACCATTTAATTTACTGTTAACTTCTTTTCATGAATTTAGCTAACTAGTCAGATGAATTTAGATTGTGTTTAGGCTAGATAGACCAACCTGCTAAGCTCTTGAATATATATATATATATATATATATATATATATATATATATATATATATATATATATATATATATATATATATATATATACAGTATATATATAGACATATATATTAATTGACATACCTTAAATCATTTCAAAACATAACATTAACTAACGTACCCGTCAGAATTTGATATATTTCCCGAACTCTTATTAAGAGAACTACTGAGGCGTAACAGCTGAATAATTAGTGAGCATTTATATAATCATGGCAATCGACTTCTTCCTCTGGTTAAATGAAACAGATTCCTAACATTTACTTTCATTTATCATAAATACAGAAAATAGTCAACATCTCTCTTCAGACGTAGGTAGTGAAGACTTTTTCTATGTTTATTTTAGTTTTAGGTTTATGTAATATTTTTAATTAACGAGGGTATTCATTTTTTTGGTGTGGGATATCAGTAAGTAAGATTTTCCAGTGGGAAGCTCTTTTGATTTTTTATATTTCTTGAGCAACCAAATTTAATTGGAATTTTTTGGAGTTATTCAGATTAAAGAAATCTTATTATGAATAACGCTCCTGAAGTGAATTAGATAATAATAATAATAATAATAATAATAATAATAATAATAATAATAATAATAATAATAATAATTTTTTCAATGGAGCCTGAAGGAGTTACTGTTGTAGATACCATCCACTCCCCTACTACTCTCTTCTATTCCTCCAACTACTCCCATCCACTCCTCCAGCTATCATTCACTCCCTTGGCTATTCCCATCCACTCCCACATGCTACTCCCTTCCCCTCCCACATATTATTAATATCCACTCCTCTCCCACATGCTACTCCCTTCCCCTCCCACATATTATTCCTATCCACTCCCCAACTATTTGTAACCACACACCAACTACTCCCATGCACTCCCACCAATTACTCCCACACTCTATCCTTCACTACTCCCAGCCACTCCCCAACTACTCCCATTCTCCTATCCACTCCCAACAACTACTCACATTCACTCCCACCAACTACTGCCATCTGCTCACCCAACTACTCCCATCCACTCCCCACTACTCCCATTCACTCTCCCAACTACTCCCATACTCTATCCTTGACTACTCCCATCCACTCCCCCACTACTCCCATACGCCTATCCACTCCCCACAACTACTTCCATTCACTCCAACCAGCTACTCCCATCTATTCCCAACTACTCCCATCCACTCCCCACTACTCCCAAACTCCTATCCACTCCCCCTCTACTCCCATACTTCTATCTACTCCCCACAACTACTCACATTCACTCCCACCAACTACTCCCATCTATTCCCCAACTACCCCATCTACTCCCCAATTACTCCCATCCTCTTTTCCAACTACTACCATACTCCCAACCATTCCTTCAATACTCCCATCCACGCCCAACAACTACTACCATTCACTCTCACCACTACTCCCATAGTCCCATTCACTCCCACCAACTAATCCCATCTACTCCCCTTACTACTCCCATCCACTCTCCCACCACTCCCATACTCCTATCTGCTCCCAACAATTACCCACATTCACTCACACCAACCACTCCCATCTACTCCCCCAGCTACTCCCATCCACTCCCCACTATTCCCATTCACTCCCCAACTACTCCTATACTCCTGTCCACTCTTCACTACTACTCCCATCCACTCCCAATAACTACTTCCATTCACTTCCCCAGTACTCCCATCTATTCCCCACAACTACTCCCATTCACTCCCCTACCACTGCCATCCACTCCCACCAACTACTCCCATCCACTCCCCACGACTACTTCCATTTACTCCCCAACTACTCCCATACTTCCATCCACTCCCCACATTACTCCCATCCCTCCACCAAATACTCCCATCCACTCCCACTAACTACTCCCATTCATTCCACCAGCTACATCCTTTCACCCCCTTACTACTCCCATCCACTCACCTTACTACTCCCACCCACTCCCTCAACTGTTCCCATACTCCCAGCCACTCCTTCGCTGCTCGTTTTCACTCCCCCTAACCACTCCCATCCGGTCTCCCAAGGTATGTGGGACAAGATTTTGATGAAGTTTATACTCGGAATAATAATAATAATAATTAATAAAAACGTTTTATTTATTTCCCTTTTCTGAGGAATTGATAAAACTTACTTTCCTCTTAAACGAACAATAATATATTGAAGCTCTATATAATTCTCGGGGGAAAGTTTCCGTAATAAAAGTTAAGGAGAAAAATGTCTTCGTTTCACCAACCGAAATCTTGAATGACTTCGGAGAGGAAAAAGACAAACTTTATTTCACCTTCCGGGGAAATGTTCCTTCGAGTTGGAGCGTAAGGATGAGAGGGGGGAGGCTAAATGGAGGGGGAGAGGGGCTTCGAGCTGTTATATATAATATCATCGCGGACTGAATCTTTCTCTGTGCTTCAAGTAGTTTTTATTTTGACGATATTTAAAGGTTCAGAGGAGATGGTCGAGATTTTTGTACATTCCAAGTCGTTTTTACTTTAGAAGGTGAAGCTTTCGTAAATAAATAAACAAATTAATAGATAAAAAAATTAATTAATTAATAAATAATTCAACGCTTTCATCTCAATGGTCATTTTAAAAATATTGAACTTCCACACGTAACTTCCATAAAGGCGTGTTGGATCATGTATATTCATCACGTTCCATATTTTCGTGATTCAGTTATACACACAATGTGTGTGTTTTTGTGTATGTGGGTATATATATATATATATATATATATATATATATATATATATATATATATATATATATATATATATATATGTATATATTATATATATATATATATATATATATATATATATATATATATATATATATATATATATATATATATATATATATATATATATGATGTGTGTGTGTGTGTGTGTATGTGTTCATGTTTGAGATGATTTAATGAACAAGCCAAATATCACAGCCATGCAAATTCAGCTTCATGCAGACCAAACCATTTAGTTTTAACACTATTCTTCCTCAAATAAAACTCGGCAGCCATGACAGGTGTTTACATCCATCGACGATATTGTCCTCAATTCAGGCAAAAGGACTTTTCAATAAAAACAAATAGTTTTATCCAATATCAATATTTACGATGATATCAAAGCCGTCAGCAGATGGCCGTGGAACGTTTCTGTTCTTTGTTCATTCTGGATAGTATTTGTTTATTATTCTGCCAACTCTTGATTTTCATTTATTGTGCTCCTTATCGATTGCAAATGTGATTAAAGGTAGCATTCTTTCTTTCCGACCTGACTTTTGGTTATGCAGTTCAACTACCTCCTAATCTGTCCTCAAAATCAACAGCCTTTTCATAACAAACAAAAAACCTTTTTCACAGAAAATGCTCTTCAAGTCAAGCCCCACTTTTTCCTCATATTGGACACGAATATGGGTCATCGCCCAGCCGAATTTTATCATCGACAGTTCGAATAAATTGACCTCGCAAAAGGAACAAAGTATTTTCCGATGGCCGTGTAATTGAGAGGCCATTTTTCCGCCGTCCTTATGCAGTTGTTAGTCTATTCTTTCATATTCTTTGACCCAATTCAGCAAAGTCTTGGGTCATTATTTTGCCTCCTCTCCCTCTAAAATAAAAGAGTTCATACTTGATATTCCTTCTCTCTCTCTCTCTCTCTCTCTCTCTCTCTCTCTCTCTCTCTCTCTCTCTCTCTCTCTCTCTCTCTCGCACCGCTGAGATATCTTGGTGAAAACCTTCTCGGAACTATATATTGTGATGTGCCGAATTCAAAGTGTATTGCTATTATTATTATTATTATTATTATTATTATTATTATTATTATTATTATTATTATTATTATTATTATTATTATTATTATTAGGATTTGTTTTTTTATATTTTTTTATTTATATTTTGTCAAATTAGAGTTTTTTTTTACTTCATAAATGGACCGATTTCAAATGTTAAAGTTTCTGACAAAATTTTACTGCTCGATTTATTTCCAAAACCTGATGTTCGCTGCTGATGAGACTTTGGGGAGAGTAAAGCCTATATGGCAAACACAAGAGTGACTCACTGACTGTCTGTGAATGTATTTAATAAAAAGTGGAATTTTTGTCACCTATACAGTCGTGACAGTTTTTTTATATGCAAATATTTGGCCACAAATGTCATTCAGTATCGAACCACTATACCTTGGGAATAACCTACAAACGAAGGATGTCATAATTAGTAAGTGATTTTGACCTGGCCAGGATTCGAACCTGGGCCTATAGTTTAAAAACAACGATAAATAGATGAGTGACTTCTTGATAAGGCGGAAACAATTATCAATTATCAATTATAATTCCCTTAGGGTGAAAGTTATTCCCAAGGCATTGTGAATTCTGTAATATACGATTTTTGTTGCTTGATATTTGTGAAAGATAAACTATATTCACCTTCTGTTACTTCTTTCTGTTGAGCACCTTAATATTCTTCGGAAGCTTGAATTTCAAGTCAGTCACCCACTTGGTGGGTTTCTTCCATATGGGTAGGGTTCTTCATCTTCTGAATAATAATAATAATAATAATAATAATTATTATTATTATTATTATTATTATTATGTTCATGTTAATATTTACTTAGAATTTCTAACCAAGTCATGAACGCAGAATTTTACCTTCACGTGACCTTGGACAGCTTAATCTAACATTGAATCGTCTACATAATCTTATGAATGAAATAAACATACTTGATAAAAAATATAAATAAGATTAAAAATGATAAAAATAAAAACATAATCGATCAATGAAATAAACAGACTTGGTAAAAAAATATAAATGAAAGTAAAAAACTAAAAATAAAGTTTAAAATCGATAATTGGTGCAACCTTGAGTTCTCAAGACGGAGGTAGAGGTATGCACATTCCACGAGTTGCCCAAAGTTATATACAACTGAGGTGGGCCAAACCAGGCTTTATGGCAAGCCTCCTGAGAGTGTGGCCCTAAAAAAGAAATATTAAAATGAAAATTTGGAGGATCTTTGCGCTCACGGTTAAATTTAAGGTTTACTCGATGGAACTGAAATGGCTGAAAAAAAAAGAAAATAAAAATGGAAAAGAGGAATGATATGAAGCAGCCAGGTTTTGTTGAATAAAGGATTTTATTCGGCAATCAGGTGTGAATGCGGTATTTATATAAACCTGTGTTTATATAAATAAATAAATAAATTATATATATATATATATATATATATATATATATATATATATATTGTCATAAACTGGTCGTCTTGGTTGGGAGATATTGAAACAGATTTTAATTAGGACTGCCACAGAACCAAGTGAGCCCAAATGATGAACAAAGGGAAAGTTATTTGAAAACTTACCTTAGATTTTCCTTGGATTTATACTTCAATGACTAAGGTCTCCATTTGGAATTAGAATTCTTTTACAATTTAAAGTGGTTTATTTACAGAGATTAGCAATTAAGCAAGGAGACAAAACAGATTGCAAAATTGTAATCAATGGGCAGGCTCATTAATTATATACAGTGAGCAATAATGCAGTGATTGGCAACAAGCAAGCTAATTAATAAGGGGCCAATGTACAATACAATTATTCCCGTTATAATAATAATAACTTGGTTAGGCCAAAATTACATTAAAAGGTTCTTAGTTAATTGCTGCGAAGGATTGAACTCCAGGATGGGGAAATTAATTCATATAAAGGTTGGCAGGCCACAACGGACTTCGATAATCGGACTGCGACCAGGAATATTTCAGGATTTGAATGGCAGTCAGAATTATCGGACACAGAGTGCAATGGAGCGGCGAGTCTCTCCTGTAAGAGAGGTTCTGGATTAGAACGGCGGCACACACTGAAGGAAATGGAGTCCTTCTATAAAATGTTACACATTGCACATTTTAAATATTAACCACTACGTAGCCCAGCAGATAATTATAGGGAAATCACGTAAGCACAGTATGAGAATCGTAATTGATTGGGCTTTTAACACAAGGAACACGTGCTCGCAATCACACAAAGAGAAAATTTAAACATTTCTATTACTTAGCCTAATTGGCCCTTAAGTTGCACGGGGGAAGGGATAACTGGATGTTTATCACTGGATCTTTACTGGAATTCAAGGCACATTATGGGGCGAGATACGAGAGGCCGAAGCAGGACTCTTAACAAGGGGAAATTGCTTTGTGGAGGAAGGAGTTAAAGTTTAAAGGAATTGGAAATTTAAGAGGTTTAAATAGAAGGGAAAGGACTGGCTTACTAACTATTTGCAATGTACGAACCTTGACTAATAGATTGCGGGTGCCAACAATTGATTCGGCCGTTCGTCAGAAAATACATCAGCTCGCGGAAGAAGATGGGCGATAGACTTCCGCCCAGCACTGAGATGAGAACGCGTCTGCTCTCCCAAAGCCAGCGGCGTCTTGTAGGGGCCTCATCTTAGGTCGACATTGCCTGCAAACACGTCAAGACAACCAGCAAAGAGGGCAGAGGAAAAGATTTCTTAAAGTTAAGTACTTAAGGATTAAAGTCCTACCTGGCCACTAGCCCTAATAAGCCCCTTTTACCTTTCCAAACACTAATTACTCCCACCTCACGCGTTGGGGGTGAGAAGGGGATTTTCATTGTTCCCTGGATCGAACGATTTTAGGGGGATGAAAGGAGGCCTAGATACCTGTGGGTGCTAACGCTATTATCTGGTTCAAAATATTCTCACTGCTGCATCGCCCGCCATATTGGTGCCCATTATAAGCTAACTGAAATGAGAAATTTCCCTAGAAGTTAGCTAGGTAACAGCTAAATAGAGAGGAGGAATGTAAATCATTGATAATATATACAGTATATATATATATATATATATATATATATATATATATATATATATATATATATATATATATATATATATATATATATATATATATATATATATATATATATATATATATATATATATATATATATATATATATATATGACTTTTATCACATCACCGTGATTCATATACAATCAGTAAGCTGCAAACGTCCTTTAATATCCAATTGCTTTTACCTCGGAAATATATTTTCATATATATGTTATAAGGAATTTTAGTTGATAATAAGTTCGTCGCCCACGAGACGACGAACTTATTATCAACTAAAAATTCCCCTTCGGTAACATATATGAAAATATATTATTTGAGGTAGAGCAGAATTGGATATTAAAGGACGTTTGCAGCTTTACTGATGATATATATATATATATATATATATATATATATATATATATATATATATATATATATATATATGCGTGTGTGTGTTTGTGATATATGTATGTATATGTGTATGTATGTTTGTATGTATGTATGTATATAATATATATATATATATATATATATATATATATATATATATATATATATATATATACACACACTCATCATAATATTTCAGCGCACCATCGGTTATTTTCATCATGATGTCTTCAAATATCCTTTCCACATCCTTTATCAGTCTTCCTTTCATCTCATTCTGTCTTGATTATTGCATCCCCATTTTCGCTTCGAGTTCGCTTTCCCTCGCTTCCTCTTCTTCCTCTGTTATCGACGCATCTGCATTCCTTTTATTTATTTTTATTTCGTTATTCCCCTCCAGTAATATATCCAATTCATTAAATTTTGCATTGATGTCTTCTACTTGCAGTCATTTCGTCACTTGTCGCACGAGGTGCCTGAAGAAGCACACAGGACTGTATCCTGAGCCCACTCTATTTCATTTCATTTCGGCCCATTTGAAGCGACAAATGATCTGGGAGCCTCGGAAAGCTGGTGTAAGAGAACTGTTTAATAAAGAAATGTGCTTATCAAACTGTGACAAAATTATTGGAAGTATTGTGAAACAAATGGTATGAACAATTTCTAGAGCAGGGAAAAGTGAATTTCTCCACAGACACCAATTACTTACATACACACACACACACACACACACACACACATGCACTCTTTGTATTGCATACGAGCTACACGAAACGAGATGGCTTATCAAAATGCTTCCACGAGCAATAAAATGTGGGAAGGAGACTGGAAGTCCATCTCATCCTCTCTGGAAGAGCATCGGGAAACCGCTGGTCTGACAGAGACAACAGGAAACAGAGACACCAAAAACAGACGTCAGGAAACAGAGACACCAAGAAACAGAGATACAGAGGAACAGACAGAGAGAGAGACGACGAAGAGGCGATAAAAACGCAATGTCGGAAGTGTCAGGACCGGACGGAGGGAAAGCAAGGGAAAGAGAATAAAGAGAATTGGATGCTATAGTAAGATGCAATGGAATGGTTGTGACGGAATGGGGTGGAATGGAGATAGATTGATAACGAGGGGAGACGGGAATAAGGAATATATAAATGCTGAAAATTGTGCAGAAGTCGCTGGAATTCATATGTTCGGTTATTGGGATGGGATATTCCGATTCTGTCTTGCAATAGCATGGAGTTTAAAATAGTCAGCCAGTTAATTAAACTCACGAGGCAGGGAAGGGAGGAAGTTCCATTGGCTGAGTGTCGATAGCTGTTTGTCCTTGATAATTTAAATAATTTAAGTGATTTATATGAATAATTTAATTTAGATGATTTAAATAAACAATTTAAATAATTTAAATTGTTTACTGTATGTGAGAAACGAGCTCGATCTCGTATTTGAATCCAGTCAGAGAGAGAGAAATGTGTTTATAAATTTCACCCATTCAGTCGTGAGGCTCCGCTCTTCAATGAGAAAAAACTTCAAAAGGAAATACTCTTCAAAAAAAAAATGTTTTTAAAGAGAAAACTCTCCAAAGATAAAAACCCCTTTAAAGGGACAAAACTCTTCAAAGAAAAAAAATCAGAGAAAAACTCTTCAAAGGGGAAGAAATTCTTGAAAGGGAAAAACTCTACAAAAAAAACTCTCCAAATAAAAAACTTTCCAAAGGGGAAAAAGCTCTTCAAAGAAAAAGTCTTTTCAAAGAGAAAAACTCTTCAAAGGAAAAACTCTACAAAGCAAAACCTCTTCCAAGAAAAAAACTTTTCAAAGCAAAATACTCTTCAAGAAAAAACTCTTCAAAGGGGAAAAAACTCTTCAAAGAAAAAACTTAAAATTGAATAAATTCTTCAAAGGAAAAAATCTTCACAGGAAAAAACTCTTAAAAAACTCTTCAAAGGGGAACAAACTCTTCAAAAGGAAAAACTCTTCAAAGAAAAACTCTTGAAAAGAAAAAGCTTCAAGAAACTCTTAAAAGGGAAAATACCCTTCAAAGGGAAAAAGCTCTTAGAAAACCTCTTAACAGGGATAAAGCTCTTCAACTGGGAAATGACTCAGATAACTCCCAAATTACTAGAGAGAGAGAGAGATATCACACATTTCGGAAGCAGGACATTAAATCCTTAGTGATCTCAGGCGGCAGAGCCAAAGGCTTCCTACTGATTGAGGCCTCTGGGGTATTTTATCCACTTCTATCAGGTGCTAACTAGACCTTTGGAAGTTTGGAGAATTAAAATTTGGTTAACACCATTTCATATCTGTGGATTTTAACGCTGCCTTTTAATTATGTTTTCTGTCTATTCAAGGTAAAATTCCATGACTTCTAAAAGTATTCCGACATAGACTAGAATGCTTATAGGCAAGGAAAGTTCAGGCCATGAACAAAATAAAGAATATCTGGACAACAGATAAGTATATGTACTTGAACTTTGATTTATAAGAAACAATTTCGTCATCAGGCAAAGGTAAAGGTATGAAATATCCATTTAAATCTTTCTTCTTCTTATGATGTCATGAACGTTTTGCCTTCATAAAAGTTCCCAAAAGTCATATAAAATGTGTCCGAATATCTACTTAGCTGTTATCTCCTTCCTCTTAGAATGTAGAAAAGTCTTTCAATCAGAAGTGTAGTCTAAGATTGACAGGAAATGATTTACGTATGAAATCTATTCTCGACAATCTCTGCTAAAATAAATAATTTCTTCTTATCATTCATCCAGCAAAGACTTCTTCATTTTTCGATGTAATCATTTTTTTTTTATTCAGGGGTCTTCCATAGCATTATTCTGGAATAATAATTGTGTCCTGTGAATATGATAAATAGTTTTTATGAAGATTGATATTCTGGGACATCAAATGTCTGGAGCGAAAACCAGAATTCTCTGACTCTGGTCGTTATGAAATTTGAACACTCTCTCTCTCTCTCTCTCTCTCTCTCTCTCTCTCTCTCTCTCTCTCTCTCTCTCTCTCTCTCTCTCTCTCTCTCTCTCGCGTGACGAAATTTATCTTTAGGAATACTGAAGGAAATTATTCTAGGCATAACCTGAAATTCTGAGAACTGCTCTCGACATAAGAATCTTGAGTCAATGATTTATGAAATTGTTGTCACATTTTCACTTTTAATTTTCAGTTGCTGACAGAGACTCTTCATTAATCAAACTCAGTTTAATTCTGAAATGCGATGAATTTGTTTATATTGTTATGGTTTACGAAATGATCATATTGCACACAGACAGACAGACAGAGACAGAGAGAGAGAGAGAGAGACAGACAGACAGTGTAAAAATAAGTTACAGTGCAGACACAGTGATTTCCATTAATAACATTGATCAAAGTTTGTTACAATATCAATAACAATCTTTAATTTAATTTTTTCGGAAGTTCTGCATCGTCTCCGGTTTGGTGAGTGTTAATACATTATTTTTTTATTGAGGGGTATTCATTTTTATTATTAGTTTTTTTAAGTCCTTTATTATTAGGTATCTTTCGGAGAAGGGGGGGCGGGTGTTCTGCCTATTTAATCTGTGAATTGCTCTTTATTCCGTGACTTTAACTTCTCACAAAATCTTAAGTATTCCTAAATTTATAGTTTTGTTTATTTTTGGTCCAATGTGACAAGTTTTCTTATGTTATTATTATTATATTTATGAAAAATATTGCTGGATTTAATTTCTTATATATTGATTTAGTAACATCACAGACATATTAATGTTCTTTTCGGAGTATTTATGAATTGCAAAAATACTTTATTTAAATACTGAGTCATTCATTTTCCTTTTTTTCGCTCATCTTTACTAATAATTCACCATTTGTATAACACGTGGCATTCACAAATAGTTTCTTGAAGAACCGTTTGAGCATTCAGTTGCGAATTTAACAACCGGTTCTGAGGAGGTATGAACGATCATCAAAAGCATCTATTTCTTATTATTTTACACTATCACGACACTACAACTTTCCCAAAAGGCTCTTAGTTCTGTACTCTGGCGTAGGAATCCAGAAAACATTTTTAAAAATCATTCCGAGTTGAAACATTCTAGACTCATTGAGCTTTGAAAATCTCCACCAACCCATTTAAAATTTTTAGATAATTTTTGCTTAATTTATCGATGTTTTTTGACGCGCAATATACAGTTCATATAGATCAGCTATTAAAGAATTGTTTAAGTACCTGTTGAAAATAATTGAGTTAGACTTTTTCAGAACCTAAAATCTTTGAATTTGTTGTCTGCAATTTTCCACTAGAAATAAGTAAATGGTCCTTTCTAGATACGTCTTCAGTGTATTGCGCGTTGGAAATATTCCTTCCATTTTTTTTTCTTTTCTTTTTACGATTGTTGTTGGCTCGTCAGGTGTTGTTATACCCAGGGTCCGAACGTGGAATGCATCCATTTCCAAAAACAATCAGCATTTTAGTCTGAATCCTTGACCCCAGAATCCGTTTTCAGAATCCTTTATGAGAGCTCTGAGAGTTTGAGCATTCATCATGCTTCAGAAAACCGATGAAATGCAACTTGCAACAAACAGTGGTTTTATAACGAGAAGGAATTTAGAGAAAGAATGGCTGATATCCTTCACAAGAATAGATATGAATCGAGGAAAGACTGCCAAGAATATCCAATTTGCAAAATAACCATTCGACCGTGTTTGAATCAGAATTTTGCAAGAGGTGCAGAAAAATAACCTTCACGCCATTAGCTCAGAAAAGAAGATATTCCAGCCACATCAGAGAGGCTGCACAGCCAATAAAAAGTTAATTTCTCAAACAGTCAGCGCTTAGCCCTGACCCAAATCCTCCTGAGGAGGGATTATAGAGCGGCAGCCCCGACCATTCAGATGCAACGAACGAGATACCGACTGTAACCCCTGCCGATATTTAGGAGTAGACTTGTAAAGGGTGAAACTGACCGTCTGCCGAAAATATATGGGTGGCTTACTTGACAAGCACCACTAATTGCTTGTTAGATTTTGGGTCTAGATCCAGTATATGAGATACCAGATGAAACTAATATATAATATATCCCTGGACTCTCCTGATTATAGAATGACCAGTGACAGACGTACTAGAGGGTGGGTTCCCCCTGACAGACACACTGAAAACGGGGGGTTAGCTGGATCTAGATCCAACTTAGGAGATACCAAGTAAAATTTGCACTGCAATAGCACTGCACATCCTAGAGTACTGTGGTGGTCATGACAGACATTTTAGTGGGTGGTTACCCCCTGACAGACACCCACAATGAGTGGGGAGGGGGAGACAGGATCTACATCCAACATTGGAGATACCAAGTAAAATGTGCACTACAATAGCACTGCACATCCTAGAGTGCTGTGATGGTAATGACAGACATTTTAATGGGTGGTTATCCCCTGACGGACATAACCTACGATTGGAGGTGAGAGATGGGACACCTTGAAATGATTCAATATGTATCATAGGCGATGTTAATATTTAAAGTATTAAACAAGAAAATGGTAACTTTCTGCAATTCGTGAGCAAGATAAAATTGAAAAAGCAAAAATATTTCATATGATTTATTAATCACATAGGCTACACTAGGTTCAGTGACTTCGAACTTATTTCGGATGTATCTCCACCAGGCAAGAAAACTCACAAGATATAATCACTATTAACGAAATATGCCTTAAATCAAAGTACTAACTATAGGTCCATTACAACAATCACTTACATTTGATTCTCAAAAACAAAAATCACAAATAAAATTATTTGCATGTTATGTGCATACGTACAAGTACAGTTCCACTGCATTGTCAAAGGTTTGCTTTGGAAGAATCATGCATCCGTAATATTTATTGGAATTACTTTTGAAAAAGAAAGGGAAAAAACAAACTTGTACGATATGTACGTACTTACAAGTACTGTTGTATTGTCAGAGATTTGACTTTGGAAGAATCATACATCGGTAACATTTAATGAAAATATATATTCTTGAAAAAGAAAGAGGAAAAAACTAACATATGAACTTTGAGCATAATATCGATACAAGTGTTCCTATACACGTTTACTGCAGATTTAACATACATGAAGGTATTATAGTTTCTTATGCCTTACCCACTGATTTAATTAATAGCACAAATACATTTCCTTAACACTTACTGACCAATTCTATTTGAAAATAAATACAAATCACTCATGAAAATAATCTGTCCACATTTACATGTAAGTGTATAATCTCATATTTTAACCATGGTAAAAAATTTATGAAACAAAATGCCTTACTGAATGCCTACATTTCAAGTTTGTTTGTCTCACTTGAATATAAAACAGGAAGAATAAAAGTATAATTATTCATAACAGTATATATATATACCAAATAAATGTCTGCATTTCAAGATTGTTTGTCTCACTTCCACATAGAAATGGGAATAATAAACAGTATTTATTCATAACAGTATATACCAACTTAATGGTACTTTCCAATATATTACGGATTAACATATAGGAAAATAAGAAATCCGTAACATTGAATAAAGATCCCTTTTAGAAAGTGCAAACAAATGTATAATACAAATAAATATGCGCACAATATCATTAAAGGTATACAATCGGTATGTCTATATACATTTACCACAGAAAATAGTCATATACATTTACCTCAGATTAACATATAACAAACAAATTTCATTAACAATTGTTACTATCCACTGCTTTGTAAAAATAAAATAAATAAGTAAATACAAATTACGCATTAAAACCTATAATGTTCATGATGTATTTATACTTATATTATCATGGCATCATAATGATAAAATCTGCAAAAATACACTGCCTTGACAAATATCTGTATTTAATATGTGCCTTCATCACTTGCACTTTCATCATCTGTCCATTGGTCATCACTTTCATCATGATCAGTGCAGGTACCAGTTTCTGCCACATTAGTAGTGTTCTGGATGAGGACCATTGGCGCTGAGCTTCCCTCAAACCATTCCGGAATAAAAGCTTGATCATCTTTATTCCAACCAAAGTGAGTTGGGTCTAATCCGTCACTGAGATTTTGCTTATCAGCTCGCTGCCAAGGAATGCTAAGATACTGAGCACGTTGAATTTTCTTTTTGAGAGTTGCGGTACAAAGTGGCAGGAGTGCACAGTTGACACGCTTCACATTCGCTAGAGGATTTCTCGTGTTAACAGATCAAGTCATTTTACTGAACATGACATACCTGGCTTCAATAAGGTCACTAAGGTGTGGATGGCCATATAGAGCACATACAAAGGAAGACAAAGACTCTATGTCCGGATCCTGAGTGGATGAGAGGTCCTGGAAAACTTTTACAAATTTTCCTGTGTCATCGTTTGCCATGATGTTAAATGGTCTTATTTTTCCTTTCCTGTAAAATGCTGCTGTGACATCTGAGCCTGTGAAGGCGTGGAATGCTGGTAATGCGGCTGATATTCCAGTTCTTTTTAATTCCAAAACATGAAACAGCTCATTGATGTTGATATATCTGCGATTGTTTCCATATCCACAGTCCATTATGATACTTCACTCATCTTTCCCAGTAAACCTAACAGAATTACTGCAATGTCAGTATCTGAAGCTCTAACAGTTATATTCCCATGCACTTTGGATACATGAAGAGCAACGAAAGTATCTGCCTACTCATGATGACCTTGGAGATTTTCTGGTTGATCAGTGATCATATACTCTTGTTCGCTGTTAAAGGAATACTTCAAGCAGTAACCGCCATGTGACACTACTAAAATCTTACCTCCAATGATGGAACCATAGTGATTCTTACACCATTCCACGAGAAGGAATTTTGCTAGTTCATCTTTGGAATTTCCATTTGTCAATAACTGGGAGCCTCTTTGTCGTGAAATTTGTTCTGGTCCGGTGATTGTAAATCTAGTATTATTATCTGCACCTCTTAATCTTCTTTCATTATCTTTAAGTGAAGGGTTGACGTACTTATAAAAGAGAACATGAATTTGGCTTCCTGGAAAAGAGCAGATTTTTATCAAAAGTTCCTTTGCTATTGCTCCATAAGATCCATTTGTCTGTTTGCAAGATTGTGTGGATTAATAAGCCTCCATCGATAATGGTTGCTGCCACATTACGGGTGACTCACAGTTGATAAAGAGCTGTCTAGATTCATTTCCAGTAACCGTAGTAGGGCTGACAGTGAAAGGGGAACTTCTGTCATTGGGAATGACAGAATGTGTCTCAGGACCAAGGTAGTATTCTGATGAGAAGCAACCTGGATTATACGTGCAAATACATCTCTTATAGACTCCTTCTGCAGCTGACTTGAGAGTAGCAACCATCGATTTCCTTTTATTGTTATTCTCCATGGGGAAGTTTTTAACCTTTGTTCTTGGCATGGTCTTTAGAAATCTAGACTTGTCAGCACTGCACTCTTGTAGGAATGTCAATCGACATTCATGACCTCTTGAAAGTGACCCAAGCAGATAAAGCTTTGTTTCTTGATCAGTAGCTTTTCCATATGAAATATTCAAGAGGTCAGGTGAACTACAGCAGGGTCCCCGGAGGATTGCAAGTTTCCTTCAGTAATGCACTTAGGACTCCTGTACTCTCATTATCTTTCTTGATTCGCCACTGACGAAGCTGAACAGATGGCTGCACAACTTCTTCTATGCCCAGTATAGTTCTTAATTCTAAAACAGCCAATCCTCTCTGAGTTGTTGTAATGCTCCATCTGCGAAATGTGCTTTCAGAGTTCCTAAAGGCAACAATACCTTTCAGTGGAGATGCTGCATTTTTGTTCACTGTTTGTTCCAGACACATATCGACTGTAGTCCTAGCATAATTTTTGGTTGTTCTACGAATGGAGAAGGCTCCAAGATCAAGACGTTCACGGCATTCAGGTTGGAGGGACTGAAGCTTCTGCAGAAACAAACATCCCCAACGAGCATAACTGGGTCGATTTGATCCAAAGAAAATGTCCAATACGGTTGGTAAAACTGATACATAGAGATCTCCATCATTTTGTGTATGGCTTGTTGTAGTTGTCTGTAGACTCTGTTTACCTTGTACACTTAAGTACTCCAGTATGCCGCAGTTGGTCCTAGCTTCCCTTCCATAACTTGTTTAAAAAAAATGTTGTAGGATTTCAGATGGCCATGGAAACTCATTCACTGCAAGATACTCCTCAGTTGGTTTTGCCTCAAATGGCGCTTCCTGAAGAACATATGACATGTCAGTCCGTGCTTCTTCACTAAGAGTGCACAGAAATCTCTGGAACAAGTTAAGTAACCTTAGTTTTACCAGACCACTGAGCTGATTAACAGCTCTCCTAGGGCTGGCCCGAAGGATTAGACTTATTTTGCGTGACTAAGAACCAGTTGGTTACTTAGCAACAGGACCTACAGCTTATTGTGGAATCCGAACCACATTATAGCGAGAAATGAATTTCCATCACCAGAAATAAATTCCTCTAACTCTTCATCAGCCGGCCGGGGAATTGAACTCCGGCCCATCGAGTGACAGTCTGCAGCTCTACCGACTCATCCAACGAAGAGTCTGTAAGAGAAATCTCTGAAACAATAATCTTTCCATGACACAGGCAAGGATTTGATGTATATGAACACATCTGTTGTAGAATTTACCTTTGATAAATCCTGTCAAGGATCCTTCAGCAAGGATGCCAGATTCAGTAAGCATGTATTCTACTCCTGAATCATGAATATAAGTTCCAAGTGCACCAAAAAATGCCATTTCCAAGTGAAAATTGCCAAGTAAAATCAGCAGTCTGTCAACCTCTGGTGATTCAATTGCTTGAATTAAGTAAGCCTTGATGGCCACAGCAAGGTCGTAAGTAACAATAGCATAGCTTTGGTTCACCTCCTTTGTTACATTCAAAGATCTTATCATTGTATCTCTGACTACATCATTTCGTGTTGGAGGTAAGGAAATAAGATCCATATGACATACAGATTGTTGTGGGGAAGTCATCTGTAACAAATTTGGAATAAAACCCTTGGAAAAGAGGTAGCTGTCTGTGTAGTGACTGCCAGTTCCAGTAAAACCCCAACAAGGTCTCTTCAAAAACATACTGGGCATCATTTGGAGATGCAGAAATGTCAAAATGGGCACTTTTCAGGTTGCCTAAAAGGAGGAATGTCTCGATCAGAACCTTCATATCGTCTTCGCTTTCGTCTACAAATCATTTCTATTTCTTTTTGTGTCATCTTTTGAGGATTTGTTTTGATAACAGATGCCGACAGTTGAATGAAGGGTGCTCTTACCATCTAACGTTTCAATATTTACATCATAGTTATCCCAGGCAATAGCTGTTGCGAGGTTGGGTTTACACAAAATTCCATCTGGAGTTTCCTGATTATCATCTGACACTGTGAAGGCAAATTCAGTCTCTAAAGCTTTAACTTCATCATAAGATATTGAGTGCCCCAATCTGTTAAGTATCTGTACTACTGTCTTTGACCCAGTCAATGTTCCCATACCAAGGCCTAGACATGTGCTTTTCCAGGGGCGAACTCGACCTCTTGATGTAATAAACACAGCGTCAGATGCACTTGACATCACTCGTCGTTCAATATTTTCCTTAGGAACCAGCTTAGTGTCTGAAAGAAGACCACAATAAAGTGTTCGAAAAAAGAACTCTAGTGGTTCTGGAAGCATTGGGGAAGTCTGTTTCAGAGTATGAACTGATGTTGGACTAGGAGATTTGGATTTAGGCATTGATAAGGATAATGCTACGTAAATACATAGCAACAGCACGTACTTGTTCATACTGCTTGAATCACTGGTTTTCATAAACAAATGCTGCTCTAGCATCTGGCTCAGACATGGATGAGCTGTGAATGAGATTTCCTACCCGCCTATTAAGTAATAATGTACGTGTCTCATTCGAATAAGCCTCTTTAATTTTACACAGCAGTGAATAAACAGTGTGCCGATCAATGTCTTCTTGAGAACCACCCCTGGACATGAACTCTGTAGTATATAAATCAAACAGGGATGTTGATAGAATTACTTCCTTTTTATCAATCACATGGTGCTGCACATAGTCGCAGATGATCCGAAAAGTTTCTGCATGGGTATGTTTGACTGATTTTTGCTCTATTTTAGGTAATATTTCTGAAGCCTTAAGATATTTACGACGACAAGGCCTATGATATTTGACTCTCCTTGCAGCAAGGTCACCTCCACTCATGAATATCGATATTACACGATGGTCATTTTTTTTTTTTTTTTTTTTTTTTTGAGCAGCTTCTAATATCGATCTGCAGCCTTCCTTAGTATTACACTCTGACAGTACCTCCAGTAAACAGAGTAGGCTAACTTCCCTGAGCTTGTTTATGTTCTCATTTTTCATTTCTCTTGTTTTCTTTACGTTTATGTTAGGTGATTAATTTTTGGTCTAGTTTGCTCTTATATTTATTCATATTCTTCTTGAGAGAATGGAAATGTTCAGAATAACTTGTGTGTGAGAAATTGATTTTTAAGAAATAGAGATCATCTGCGTCCTTCCTCAGCCAGGTATCATGTTTGACGAGTTCTACGCCAGGCAAAAAAAAAAAAATCGATTATGGTAACAACGATATTCATTCCTAAAACTGATAATACACAATTTGAATGTATCCACGAGTTCATTAGTATGCAAGTCAGTTGAAACCAAAAGAAGGTATTCCTACTTCGATAAAACAAACTGAGTAGGCAATAGCGCGATTATTATGCTTTGTACTCTGACTATAGCGTATATCTTACATATGTATTACTGTCTATTCAATAGTTGCGTATTACTCTATTTAACAAGCGTTATGTACTTACATAGACATTTTATAGCAATAAATCGAATAATGATAAGAACTTACATGCTGCTTTACAGTGCCAGTCTTCCAGCCTTCGCTAATATCAACGTTCATCTCGTAAACAAAGATAATATAAAGCGAGTAATGCAATTGAAGTCAGTTGCTTGCTTGACAAAATAATATTACAGAATTATTCTAGGCCTACAGATGATTGCTATTTATATGAAACAAACAAATAATATTCGTATAAAATAAATACAAAGTATATAGAAAGGAGAAAAAAGATGTATTAATACATCACGATAATGTATATTACTGGTGAACAGCAGCCTACTATACGTAGTCTATACAGATATTAATTATCAGGGCTTGCCCTTCCCTCTCCCCACCCGTTAGGGTGTGTCTTTCAGGGGGTAACCGCCCACTGAAATGTCTATCATTACCAACACAGAACTCTTGGATATGCAGTGCTATTGTAGTGCAAAAAAAGTTAAGTATACCTTAGTTTTACCAGACCACTGAGCTGATTAACAGCTCTCCTAGCAAATTTTACTTGGTATCTCCAATGTCGGATGTAGATCCTGTCTCCCCCTCCCCACTCATTGTGGGTGTATGTCAGGGGATAACCACCCACTAAAATGTCTGTCATGACCACCATAGTACTCTAGGATGTGCAGTGCTATTGTAGTGCAAATTTTACTTAGTATCTCCTAAGTTGGATCTAGATCCAGCTAACCCCCGTTTTCAGTGTGTCTGTCAGGGGGAACCCATCCTCTAGTACGTCTGTCACTGGTCATTCTATAATCAGGAGAGTCCAGGGATATATTATATCTTAGTTTCATCTGGTATCTCATATACTGGATCTAGACCCAAAATCTAACAAGCAATTAGTGGTGCTTGTTAAGTAAGCCACCCATATATTTTCGGCAGACGGTCAGTTTCACCCTTTACAAGTCTACTCCTAAATATCGGTAGGGGTTACAGTCGGTATCTCGTTCGTTGCATCTGAATGGTCCGGGCTGCGGGACTATTAAGGTTCATCACAAAGTTTTGAGGGAAAGAATTTTGAACTTTTATGCAAAGCTCAGCATCCATCTCCCACCCGAGAGAATCTGATATTTTGCTGAACCTCATTAGAGCTCTCTCTCTCTCTCTCTCTCTCTCTCTCTCTCTCTCTCTCTCTCTCTCTCTCTCTCTCTCTCTCTCTCTGCCTGGGCTGTGCCGGAGGATTTCCTGTTTGTAGACTTTCCACTTCATATCTGCTTATTTTTCATAACATGTTTTGTACGCGTTTTTCTGTGACGTATCTCGGTGCCAGTATGACATTATGTTAATGCGGTAGAGTAGAAACTGTTTAAAAACGTAAGATTTAAAAAAAAAAAAACAGAATATTCATAATGAGAAAGTTCAAGTTGGTGAAATTAGCCATAAAATATGATCATTTTATTTACTTGAAAGAAGCCAGGTACACTTCGGTGCAACTTGAATCTAATATTGGAACTTGCAAAGTTCCTAGACTATCAAGTCTTCACCTAACACGTCCTTGAGACTGAAGAGGATGGAATCATTGTCGATATTTAAATGATAGACCCTGGTAGGGGGAATGTGCACATAAATGTCCACAATATCTGTCAAGATGAAATAAACTTATTTTGGGAATCGTCAAGATTTTCATAATTGCGCTACAGAATTTTTCCACGTCGAGCAAAAGGTAAATGTTTGGGAATACGAATGAAAATTTATGTTCTGTTTGAAGCTAAAGGAAGCCTCGGGAAAAGAGATAGCATCAGATTTACTTTATTATTATTATTATTATTATTATTATTATTATTATTATTATTATTATTATTATTATTATTATTATTATTCCTTTTATTGAAAATACTTAAATATGATCATTATTGATAATGCAAATTATTACTGAAAAACTTAAATATGATCATGTCTTTATACATCCTATACTGTTATTATTATTATTATTATCATTATTATTATTATTGAAAGTACTTAAATATGATAATGTCTGACAGTGCAAAAGGAAAACGCTCCCTTTGTGCATCCTACACTAAAGAGCAGAATAGAACTATTCCAGAAGAGTAATCAGAATGAAATCATGATCTAACCACAAGTAACCATAAACATCACTTGTGTGTTTCTGAAGTATTTTTATTTTTCCCATAAGGATGAAATACTAATCCACTCTCTAAGTTCTGATTGGTCTCTTTGATAAGACATCTCTTTGGGACGTCTAAAATCTTAACCGAAGGAGTGATGGGGTTATGATACAGGAATTAGACCTTAGCTTACGACTCACTAAGAATCAGATGTTAACTATTTTGTTGTTTGAAACCTTTGCAGTTTTCATGATGCGTTGCATTTCCAGAGTTTTGCTGTTTAATACCAAAAGTAATCGTAATAATATTTTGAGACCGAAGTCATTTGTCATTGGAGGCAAAAATCATTCAAAAATTATATGAAGAAAACTGTATTGCAAATCATCACTGCATTTAATTTTTTCTCTACATAATTCAGACCTCTCTCTCTCTCTCTCTCTCTCTCTCTCTCTCTCTCTCTCTCCTGCAGAATGGTTTCCTATTATGAAGAAACTTTGAGACTTCTCAGAACTTGTGAATGAATTTGAGAGCTTCTTCTCCCGCTTGGTGTATTGTAAACGGCTTTCACTTTGCTCTTAATGGATTCAGATTCCTTCTTGTTGTTTTACCCAAAAAATAACAGTTTCTTTTTATGGATACTTTCCTTTAATGTATCGTGTCTGATGTGCATGTGGAAATAACCGTAAGCAAGATTACACTCATAAACACACACACACACACACACAACGAAAGCGCTGAGTTAATGACTATTTCAGCACTGTGTAGATTATACCTGGTTTTACTAATGAAAAGAATGAGTTGATAAAGCTATTTTGCAAGAACGACTTGGAAGATGATGCTTGTTCAAGAAATGAAGAACACTAATGGTAAAATAAAATTGTGATAAAATGTGAATTCTAGACAACAGACTCCGATGTTTATATCCAAAAAAATACGTTTATCGTCTGTAATTTGGATATTTTTGGTAGTTTTACCATATTGTCCATCTACTTTTGTGAAGGATAACGGCCATTATTTATCAAAATTCCTCCTGTTTGTTGCAAACTCTCGTTTCATCGGCTTGTGAGGTATGATGAATGCTCAAACTCTCAGGGCTATCATAAAGGTTTCTGAAGATGTATTCAGGCATTCAGGATTCACACTGGAATATTTATAGTCCTTGGGAATGGGAACAATAGGAATCCAACAGCTTTAGATGCATTCTGCGTTCGGTCCGAAAGTATAACAATACCTCAGAAAGCAATGTGAATCATAAAATATATAAGGAATATCTTAAACGCGCAACACATGAAAAACATATCATGGACCAATCGCTTTCTTCAGTAGAAGCCATAAAGCATACGAGAGAGAGAGAGAGAGAGAGAGAGAGAGAGAGAGAGAGAGAGAGAGAGAGAGAGAATCTTTTAGACTCAAAAGGTCAGAACCATCACAGTGACCTGGGCATTGCTCAGGCAAGGTTATTCGAATGACGCCGAATGCAAATGGGGGAGAGCTACATGGGGCATTCAGGTGGGGCAGTATGGGCACAGGTGGCAGCCCCTGATTGGTCCATTGGAGAAAGCGCCTTTGGTGGGCCGATGGATTATGGGACTCGATGTGGACAACCGGTTACGACTCAACGGTTATGTCACAATGTCCGGATAATGACGAATTCTCCTTGCATTTGAAAAAATTTTTACCTGTTTTATGCATTTTTATCTATTTATTAATTTATTAGTTTATTTTTTTTCTTTTTGATAAGTGAGATCTCTTCCTTCTGTACTCCCCTTTACCTTCTCTTACTTCCTAATGAGCAACACATTCTTTGGAAGCTCGATTTTTCAAGTCAGTGGCCCCTTTGGTGGGCTTGTTCCATATGAATAGGTTTTGTCTTCTGAATAATAATAATAAAAATACTAATAATAATAATAGTGAGAAAAGTGATGGACTCCTAAGGATGCAACCCGGAACCTCACACTATGAAAACCACCCAGTCGAATAGGATGACTGTGATAGTAAAAAAAAAAAAAAATAATAATAATAATAATAATAATAATAATAATAATAATAATAATAATAATAATAATAATAATAATAATAATAACAGACGATTTGTTAAGTAAATATTCAGAGATAATTTCGTTCCTCGAATAAGTGTTTCATTATTAGCAATGTTTCTCAATATTTATTTCCTGTTTCTGTTTTTCGTGGCATTCTGTCCCTCAGAAGGAAGATTTGATTCCCAACGTTTTTCTACCAATTTCCTTGTAGTTTCTTTCAAAGAAAAAACAAAACAAGCGAAATGAACTTTTCCCCCTAAGGAGGCATCCGAGTTGTCTTCAAAGGAAGGAAAAGGGACAGACAATAAACAATAAACAAAAGATAAAAGCTGTTCTTGGAACTTCTCTTCTGGGGTACAGAGGAACTAAAGAGGGTTCTCTAATCTTCACACGTTAAGGTATATTGCCCTTTTGTCTTTGTTTCTTACTGTGTATTACTCTGTATTTCCCATCTCTCTCTCTCTCTCTCTCTCTCTCTCTCTCTCTCTCTCTCATTCTTCTTCTTCTTCTTTCTCTGTTTTCTTCTTCTTCATCTTTTCTTCTTCTCTCTCTCTCTCTCTCTCTCTCTCTCTCTCTCTCTCTCTCTCTCTCTCTCTCTCTTCTTCTTCTTCTCTTCTCCTCTCCTCTCCTCTCTCTCCTCCTCCTCCTCCTCTCCTCCTTCTTCCTCCTCCTCCTCCTCCTCCTCCTCCTCTCTCTCTCTCTCTGCCACAGTATTTGAGCGCATTAGCCTAGATTTCACCAGTAGTGATTTAGAATATAACATTATACATTACAGTCAAGCAAATGTTTCCCATGAAATTTCCCAAATAAAAAAGGACCCAATATTCATAATGTACCACATAACTTCTCATCAGCTTTCAGATTCAGGTTGAAATTGGAGTTTAATACGGTTTGCATTTCATTAATTAAATCGCGAACGAGTGAGTTTTAGGTTAATGAAACGTAAATTCAGTTTGGGAACTCCAAATATGATACAGAATGAACACTGCATTCGTAGAGACAAATTATAGTTTGTTAATGTTTCCACCAGTTCTGCAGAATCAACCAAGTTGTGTCACTCGTGTTTTTGTGGATCAGTTCGTTGGTAAGGACTGGGTTCTTTGTCAGGTTAGAGTGGGAGTTTTATTCCAGGAGTTTTGTCTTGGCTACAACTAAAATGTGGAATAGTTTGCTTAGCTCAGCTGTGGAATCTTCTGATCTCCGAATGTTTAAGCGAGGAGCAAATTCGTTCCTGCTCTCTGCTGCTGCTGCTGACGTCTCCCGTTACACCTTTAAAATCTTCTTTATTCTCAATTTCCCTTCTACCTGAATGACATCATAGGTCCCAGGGCTTGGTCTTTGGCCTAAATTCTAGATTCTATTCTGTTCTATAACCAGAGTGGCCGGGTGCAGTAAACGAATTAGGTGAGTGCACTTCCGGACAGAGACTATTCTCTCGTTACAAGTCCAACCGATTTGGGAATATTGCAATCTCCTGTTCGATTCGAAAGCCTCACACGATGCTCAGATCCTTTGCCAAGTTCCTGTTATTTCGGTCTGACAGAACTCTGCGGAACAGTAAGGAAAACCCACTCGTGCGCGACAGTTAATAAACTGTTAGTAAATGGTTGTATGTTCTTTCTTCGAAACGCATGGGAGCTAACTCCGCTGGCTGAAGGCTTAATATGAAAATAGGTATTGGAGACAAATACCATTAACACGGGGAGTTCTGCACAAAAGAGTAAAAGGGAAGAATTGATGGGGATCTAAAAGATGGTATAAATGGAAAAAGGTTATTTGCCCTTGGCTTTATGAATTAATGAGTTTATTCTCCCATACTCGCTTGTTGTTATTACTATGCCCTTATTAACTTTCTTTGATGACGATGTAAGCATGTTAGAGTTCTCTCTCTCTCTCTCTCTCTCTCTCTCTCTCTCTCTCTCTCTCCAAGAGCGTATTTGTATGGGAACGTACTTGTTGCTGTATTTAATTTAATTCATTCTTACGACAATTTACTCTGAACAATTACGCTAAGCTACGTTTTAAAATTTACTTTTGGAATTTAGGTAATCTAATACCTAGCTCCCGTCATGAAAAGTCAAATAGTGGAAAGGGTTTTCAGTTTACTATCAAGATTTTTCTTTACAGTATGTTTTACGTTAGGGTGCAAAAAGAAATGGAATTTCGCTCAGCGAGCGAACGATGACAATTGGAACGGGGTATGCGGGAGAAGCAGTTCTGTTGGCTGCTGGTGACATCACTCACCTCATACACAGTACTCGATCAGTGATTTTCAATTTAGGGAAAAGAACACTAAAATTTCCTGACCGAATGATTGGTACCGATATGCAGGCTCGAATTATTTAACTTAAAACATCAACAATGCCTTTACTTTACTTGAAGCATTAAAATAAACACTGAACTGTATCTGGCAGTCTTGGAATTGTGGAGTTAAACAAAGGGACATGCATGCGCCGAACTCTATTCTAGGAGCTGTCACACGAGGTATTTCTACAAACACGAATTTTCGACTTCACTGACAAAGGCATTGTACACTTCCTCTGCTGTAACTGTTTTCGAACAACACTCTTAGCTAACTGTTCACGGATCACATGCAATAAATCCCTGGCAAAGCACTTCCTAAATTCCTAAATACCAGTGTTCTGGTGTTACCAACACCTCTGCTACACTGCTTCTCGCAACACGGAATTTTGCTGGTATTTATTCTGCGTCCCTAAATTAAGAACTCTTTTTGGCGCTCTCGTCTCTATTCTGTGATAACTAGAAATTAGCTACAAATCACTTCTTTTAAAACACTTCTTCCTTATCTGTTCCTAAAGTATTCTTAACATTATAACAATTGTAATAATAACCCTTACCTTGTTATATTTAGCTTCAGTTCTGTCTCCTTTTATCTTTTGCCTTGCGAATAATGGAATCAAATTACTTTATTCTTCAGTTCATCTCCCTTCCTAGTCTAGTAATAGCGAAGCTAATTGTATATTAGGGACTAGGAAACCTGACGAGATGGTCACTGTTATGTTCTGACTCCGGTTGGAAGAGTTAAATTGAATTTTTAATGTAATTTTGCCTTAGGGGCCAACACCTAGATCTGAGAACATAAGCAGTAAATTAACTAATAGTATGACTTACCTTGAAATTACATCTATTCCAAGAAAATGGGAAGGTCGCCTTTCAAACCAGTCGGTTAGATTAAATTAATTTATTTACAGATTTGCAACTAGAAATTAATATGGACAGGCTGGCAGTTCAGTAATCAAGGCACATGCAGTGTGCCATAAAAAAAAAAGGTAACTACAGCTAGCAAATAAATAAATCTGAGGAGGCTACAGCCCTACAAAAGAGTTTGACACGAATCCTATAAAATATTTCAGACTAGCTGATAAAATTATTTTACATTAGCACAACGTTAACGCTTGAGGGCATAACACATGGCCCTTATAGACTGTCGACTGCAGAAGTGTTGCACATGGCAAGATGGAATTAAGCCTTCTAAGGCAATTGTTTCACAAGGGCAGGGGCAGAACACGGAGAGCTAGAAAACAGGATTCTTATTGCATCTGTGCGTGGAGCTCGCTTGCAGAAGATGGGTTCAGGCCACTCTTTTAGAAGTTCCGACATGTGGCCAGTTGTGGGGAGGACAAAAAAGCACCAGACTTAGTGCAGTTAAGAGTGAAGCGACCTTCCACTTCGGAGTGAGAGTGAGTCAGGTCACGGCATCGTCCCATTGATTCTTGTGGCGAGCACAGGACAGAGGTACATCTGAAAGAAGCAAATAACAACCAGCACAAAGGTCAAAGGGAAGTAGGTCTTTTAGTTAAGACTAACTAAGGGTCAGCCTAGCGGCCCATTTACTATCATGACCTGTCCTTGTGTCCTAATGGCTTTCTGTCCCTGTTATCATATGATATTGGGGTAGGATGCATACATTCTGTTCCCCTAGTTGGGGTCTCTTCCATGAAATTTGACTTCCTAGCTAATGGGCTGAGAGATGAAGTTTATATATATATATATATAATATATTATATATATATATATATATATATACATATATATATATATATATATATATATATATATATATATATATATATATATATATATATATATATATATATATATATATATATATATTCAAGTATATGGTATATATATTATTCAAGAGGCAAAAGAGGTGATTGCGCCTACTCCTTTGTCTTATACTAAATATCACTGAGAAAATCATAATATCCATTTTTAACTCCTAATTCCGATCAGCATCCATTAAAGAAGCCATATTCCACAAAGATCTCCTTTAGATGAATAATAAATAAATAATGAAAAGTGAGTGATCAAGATTTTAAATTAATCTCGTCCCACTGAATTATTTATCTAAATCACAAGAGGTTTTCTGGTTTGTGTCTCAGAAACTGTCGCGTTAAAATATTTTTTGATCAACTTTATTTTTTGGGAGATATTGCTTCATGTATTAAGATTCTTGTACGGGAGAGCTTTCAGAAATCTCCACCTATTTTATGGCTATGAGGATTTTTGGAGTGACGATGCTGGTTTTTTTTTCTTAATTATAAGGTAATAGAGCATGGGATTTCCATAAATATATTTATTATCGACTAGTTTGCATATTTACTTTTACAATAAAGACATCGAATTGAAGAAAGCTCACCATATCCAAGTAGTAAAAATTTGCACGCTGTAGAATTTGAACTATCGAAACAATTTTCCAAGAAATAAATCATATATAAAATACTAGAGTTTTCTGGTAAAAGCTTTAGCTTTTAATGTTTTACCAAGACTCCCTCAGCTTCCTTAAGCCTGCAACTTGTAAGAACTTCCGCAGGAAGGTATAAATAAATAAGAGAGAAAAAAGGCAGAAGAGTTTGTCATATTCTTTGGAAGCAAAGAACCGCCTTAACTTTTACGAAGACTTTTCCCAATCATTTTTGAAGCAACATCAATATTGTTTTTCGGGGAGGTTAAAACAAGTTTAGGTGTTACACCAGAAAGGACTTGAAAAGAGGAGGCTTTAGTTTAGGAAGAAAATATTTGCAGAGAAACCGTCACTGTGTCGCACCCGTCAGTTCCTTTTCATCATCTTTCGCTTCTCTGGAAATTGTAGACATTCAGTGTTTTTTTCAGATACAGACATCGATATCAAGCTATTGTCTCATGTTCCCCGCAAGGAGGTAGTGCTGTCAGTGCACCTCACGCGGTACACTGTAGGCAGTTACTTAAGGTTCTTTGTAGTGTCCCTTCGGTCCCTGGCTGCAACCCCTTTCATTCCTTTCACTGTACCTCCGTTCATTATCTCTTTCTTCCATTTTGCTTTCCACCCTCTCCTAACAATTGTTTCATAGTGAACTGCGAGGTTTTCCTCCCGTTACACCTTTCAAACCTTCTTTAATTCTCAATTTCCGTTTCAGCGCTGAATGACCTCATAGTCCCAGCGCTTGACCTTTGGCTAAATTTTTTTATTCCATTCCATTCCTATGTCTCCCTGAAAATTGTTTAAAGATTTCTATATTTTCATTTTACCGATGCACCAAACTTTGAATTGTAAACAATATAGATGGAGTAATGTCTAAAATAATATGTGTAGGGGGGTGGAGGGCAGTGAATGGGTTGGAAAATGAGTATTAAATTTATTTAATGAAATTATGGGAAGGGCAGGAGAGAGCAGATATCTGTAGGGAAAAGTGGAGACATGATATTATCAACAACAGCAGAAACACATTGGTGAGATAAGAAGGCCCATTAATGTGCTCAGCAAACTTGGAATAAATCGTATGTCTATAATTTGTGTATATGAAGCATAAGATGAACTGATACAAATATCATGATAAAACTGAAAATATTAATTCAACTAAGTTAATCTGCCAAAACATTAAATTATCTACAAGTCAGCTAAAATCATTTTAAATAAATCTTCAAATACACATTTTTACATCTACTCAAGTTTGATGTTAATGTAAGCATCTCTGTAGACCAATGGTCACCAAGCTTTTGAACCCAAGTTTCCATTACTAAAAGAACGTCATGCATTCAGTGAATATATATTGAGTGCTACTCTTTATAAATATCACGGAAACATCATTTATAATACATTTTTTATTAGTGGATGAAATTGCACAGCTATAACAAGAGGGAAAGGAAAGTACGAGTGAGATTATAGCTAAATGGAAAACGTTTTCAACTTATTAATGTTATCATTTTCCCTGATCTCTTTGAGCTGAGAATGATCTGCCAACAGCTGGGAAATGTCTGTTTATATAATATTCTTTAATATTCTT
>NC_089755.1:345000-380000 GCF_040412425.1 Macrobrachium rosenbergii
AATTATGAGAAACATGTCTTTGATGTCACTAAGAAGTTATTAACAGATTATGGGTTGCTGATTGACTAATTAACCTTAACATTTATATCAGGAGAAAGAGAAGTGGTGGACTTAATTACTAATGAAGGTAATCTGTTCGTTTTACCCTTAAAGTGTAATTCGATTATTACATTTAACATGGTATAATAACAGATTGTAATCCACCAAAGTTATTTGCCACTGAACTTGAAGCTACGTTCCACTGGATTCCCTGAAGACCTTTCTGAACTTTTGCGAAATTCATTAGAGAGAGAGAGAGAGAGAGAGAGAGAGAGAGAGAGAGAGAGAGAGAGAGAGAGAGAGAGAGATCCTGTCCACTTCGTCTATGATGAACTGTATCCATATTCTCCTTCGACCCTCTTGAGGTTTGGAAATGGCCAATTTATCTTAATATCATATATTAATTTCATATTTCCCAGCAATTGGATAGTTTTAAATAAATGCAGGAGAGAGAGAGAAGAAGAGAAGGACAGTAGGAAGGAATTTATAGGAAAGACAAGAAGGAATTACAGAATATTATACACTTCCATCCCACATTACATAAAGTAAACCAATGAGAATCATCTTTTACACTTGAGCTTATTTACATTCCAGAGATAAAAAGAACCTCATGTAAAACCTTAAAAGAAATAGAAAAACTTTTTGGAGGAAATTCCGCCTTCTCTGTCCCAGTCAAAAGTTATGGTTACCGAGTCTGTAACTTTGTAACTTTTAAGGGAAGAGTTTAAATAGTCTCTAGTCAGCCTTATTGTGACCCCTCCTTTCTTCTGCAGAGTTTTGACGTTTAGCTCTTGTTGTAGAACAATTTAATACAATTGCACACACCTAATACATGTTTGTGTTGGCAATTGTTTATATAAACTGGATGAATTTGTGCTGCTTGCAATAAATACGCTAAACATTCTCAGCAATTTGTTCTTTAGTATTGCTATGATACAATTATCAATGAATTAGCCTCGTCTTGAATGCTGAAGCCACTTTGAATTTGTGTGACTTTTAATGATTGTAAGAATACTTTTCTCAAATAGTTTTATAGACTCATTAAAACAAGAATATAAAGACTTTTGGATTCAACAATAAAAAATAAAAAGGCAAAGTTGATAAATGGAACCCTCCAACAGAATTGGTAACTTTTATTTTCATCTTTTTCAAACTTAGCATCAGAGACTCCAGAATTATAATCTCATCTTTCGCGTAAAAATCGATTAAGAAATGGAAACATTTCTCAAAAGATTTGAGGTAATTAAAACTCTACAGCTACAGTGTCTACCCAATCTCTCTCTCTCTCTCTCTCTCTCTCTCTCTCTCTCTCTCTCTCTCTCTCTCCAGGTGTATAAATCATAACGGCAAAGGAAGCTCTTGTCTCAGTGGTCAGGTTGTCACAGGCAGTGTTTAGAAGTCAGAAAATATAAAGCGGTATTTTATGAAGGCCTCCCACGCTTAACAAAAGTTTCTCTTCACGGACAGCAGGATTTACAGTTATTTTCATCTCTCTCTCTCTCTCTCTCTCTCTCTCTCTCTCTCTCTCTCTCTCACACACACACACACACACACACACACACACACACACACACACACACATTCCAGAATGGACTAAATAGTAGATAATACAAGATACAGCTAAATAAAACCTATAAAAATCTAAATTTGACGAAAAAACTTTTTATGATGAAAGTACCGTCAGAATTTACACAGGTGCATTTTAACATTAAGTACAGCTGTTCATTCCATTCTGGTGTAAGTAATTTGCAATATATGGTAATTCTGCAGGCATGTGCGAGATGGGTGGAAAATATAACCATAATTCCACCGAGGAAACGGCTATATATATTTTTTTTTTTGTGGGGGCAAGATAAGGAAACATGCTATTTACGTTTTGTACTCAAAGATGTTTTTTTTTTAATAACGCAAACCTTATATTCTGTATTCAGACTTTGATATTTGCATAACCTGATATAATTGTTATACAATTATTTTTTTTTTAATAAACTGGAATTGATATCACTATACAGCGACAAATAATAAGTATCACGGAGTTTGGCCCCACAATTTTTGGGGGTTCTCTCAAGTGGAGAATTATGGGACAGGGTTTTCAAACGAGCGTTAATGAGAGAGAAAGAATGATAATTTGATAAGGAAAACGAGTTGATAATAAATCCCTTTTGCTTTTACTGAATTGTTTATCTTTAGGGTCTCAGATAAATTGGGCGTAGTTAGGACACGTAATTACTCACATAGAGCACAATATAAAGTTACTCTTTAATCTTCTGTGTGTCATTATCTGTTCAGTTTTGATATAGGTTACAATTTCCACGTTCAAGTACTGGTGTATGATTTGAGCGAGATCCCTATTCGCTCTTTGGCCTTTCTCTCAAAATTGGCAGGAAGATAGGCCTCCCCTTTACTCCTTGAGCCTTTAGGCAAGGGAAAGTAATTCTTAAGGAAGTTCCAATTGACTTAATATCCCCTGAAGTATATTTATTAACTATTATCACCTAATATGCAAACAACTAACATACCTTGTTGAAAACTCCTCTTCAGATACTGAACATAACACCTGCTTATTAAGTGAATGTTTCGTCAAAGCTTATTTGTAGCTTATTTTCCTTGAAGAAATAAATGAAAATGTTTCAGAAACCGACGTTCTCTCAGAACGAGAAAATTTTAGATGTCCCCAGAAATTCGGAAAAAATAATAGTAAAAGTAATAAAGCTTTTCACTAAAATAAAACGTAGAAAGCTTCCGTAATACCAGAAATCTGCTGTTTTATCAACAATAAATGTATTCCTGTTCGTTGGGTTTCAAACTGATACATCTCTCTTTGCATCTACATATATAAAATGGCTGCTATAACGAAATCAGCAGCTGAATGCATTTTCAGGATAAATTCCTTTTCTCCGAGAACGAATGTTGGCCATTCAATCTGGGTCAGTTCACTTTTTTAGTCTCTTGTTAAATATTTATTGTTGTCGAATGTAAATGCAGAACGTGGAATGGTCCCCTGTTCTCCATTAGAAAGAATTTATTGAAAGAATTTATTACGTTTTGTTTCTCTAAGTGAAATTACACTTGACGTGAGAATTTAATACCGGAAAGGTACAATGTAGGATACTGGATGCTCTCTCATAGTATATAATGATAAAATTCTCCTTCACTCCACAGAACGAAAAGGAAGATTAGGTTTATCATTAATGATATATTAATTGCTTTTTAAGGAAAATTTTGAATGCTATTATTATAAATATAAGTGTCAAGTCCATAGATATGAAGTTAGAGTTTGTTCTCCAAATAATCTGAAATAGGGATCTGTCATAAGTCAACAAGCATTGCCTGTTGTTACATTGCATGTGATGTACATCATCAACAGGCAACTGTACATTTCCTGAACAGATCTGTCCTGAGGAAGGCAAAGCACCTCCAACTTTCGTTCTGACATTTCTGTAAATCTGGTGGATCTGAATTATTTCAAAGAAAACATTTCAAGAACATTTTGCAATTATTAGTTTTTATTTGAGGAGTTTTTTGTGGTTAGGGGCAAGTTAGTCTAACTGCTGCAGTCGTCTAGAAGGGAATCGTTTTGAGGATGAGACAGAAATAGCAACAGCAACAGTTTCAAGATTCACTCAGTCAGTCTGATGTTTTCACTTAAATTTTCTACGTAAAAGACAACTTTCTATTCATTCGTTACCCCTTCTTCTTGTATGTAAAAAAAATATAGATATATAATCTTTTGCTTTCTATAACTGAATATTTCCTTCGTATTCTTCTTGACTCAAAATGCCTCATTTATATATCATCAAAGAAACGTTTCTTTGAAACAAAATATCTGCCTCTTGTTCCTGTATTATTGTGTAAGGGTTTTCTTTTTATACAAAATAAACGACTACAAAGCCTAATACCGTCTTGCATAACAGTCACACAATCACGTATTTGACTCCTTGTGTCTGCAAAACTGACGATGCTTTATTGTTTTCCGTAATGCTATGAATGAGAGTTGATTGCATAAACAGCCAGCTTGATTCAATGTAATACCATTTCCACTTGAATTCGTGACTCCCATTACCCTCGTTTTATTTAACAAACTCTTCTTCACCTTTCTGAAATCTTTTAAACGAATGACTTGCTACAGGAATGAAACTATACCATTTTGTTTGAAGCAAAATCTTCCCGCCACTTTTCCGAATAACTACAGACAACCGACAGCCTCTTTGCTCTCGAGACTTCTTCAAAGGCAAGGTGTCATCTATACTCAGAAGAGTTCTCTCGGGCCAAAATGTCCCTGAAACCTGAGGAAGGAGATCAGTTTTCAAGATTTTTAACCGAAAATGATCTCACACATTTTAGTAAAGATGATACTTTTGTTCTCAGGAAATCTGATACAGCATCCTGGTAAACTGAAACTTAAGTCACAGGAATGCTCTAATCAGTGACATTTTCTAATCAAGGAACGAATCAGAATGAGGATTCCTAATCTGACTGTAGTTTTTCTTTAAGGTCTTTTACATGGACGACCTCTCCATGAACTTATTCCAAAGTAATGTGCTGTTTCAGCTGGCTTTTCAGAACATTAATATTTTCTAAAACATTACATATACAGTATAAATTATATATATATATATATATATATATATATATATATATATATATATATATATATATATATATATATATATATATATATATATATATATATATATATATATATATATATATATATATATATATATGGGTATATATATATATATATGTTAGGAACAATCGTTTGTCGATTGTTCCCTTGGTTACTATTGTTGCCTCCTTTTTTGTTTTTTTGTTTTTCTTGTTGGCGAGTTGACGTGTGGTGGATGGTGTCAGACTTCGCCAGTCAGGTCCAGGACAGCAGCAGGTCACGGCAGTAGAGCAGCGGAGAACATTCTTTTGGACGCAATGGTTGTGTATCGGCTCTGTCATTTTGAGTCAGTCTGGGAGAACTGTTTCTGAGGACTTGATGGTTGCCGTGTCGGCTCTGTTTAGTTGTCCTGCAGTGTTGGTTTTTTTACAGTTCTCGATTTTTTTTCCTTTATGCTGCTTGTTTATTATTTATTGTTACTATTGTTGTTTATGTTTTATGCTGCCTGTGTCTTATGATTTTTTTTTGTATTTATGTGAATTTTATGTTGCTGTCATGTGTTTTGTTCATTGATTTTGGTATTTTAAGTTTTGTTCTCTCCTGGACCTGACTCACTTGTAAATTTTTGTAAATAAATTAATTTTAGGTAACTTTTGTATTTGTTCTGCTCCTCTCTCCTTTGTTTGTCACCTCTCGTCAGTCATTACAGCCCAATTGCTTGTTTTCTGTAAAGAACCTTTTCGATCACGAGAGGCGTAAGATAATATAATAATATATATATATATAATATATATATATATATATATATATATATATATATATATATATATATATATATATATATATATATATATATATAGAGTCACATCCAGAAACATAAAAATCGGGAATTGAATCACACAGAAATTAAAACACAATTTTCTGTTGTACATGAACACCTTTGAATACATTATACAATAGTCACTGTGACAGTTGATTTATATTAATCAGTGTTTTGTGAGCCATGTTAAAGTTTCATCCTATCTGCTAACGTTAATAAACCGTTACTACAGGGGATTTATTAGAAAGAGAATAAGATTCTTATAGACATAAATGCTGGATTTTAACCAGATATTATTCGGTAAAATGTCTTAGCAGTTAGAGATAGCAAAATGGAATCAGTTTTTCACGGGACAATTTCCTGCCTCTTCATCTCCCGCGTAAATGGAGCTTCCTTTTACAATAAAGGAGGAAATAAAAGTGTTTCCTACAAGGGTGGTAACAGATGATTTATGAAGGAGTTAAAGAAAGACGACGTACTTTTATTCTCGTTAATTCTTCTTCCTCATTTCGTTGTTTACGGAATCAGGAATTTGGGCTAAACAAGAATTGTCTTTCAGAAAAGAATAAGTTTGGGAATTCCAGTAAAACTGCAAAGTGTCTGTACGGTATCTGAACCATCGTTTTGATTTTGTTAACGTGGCTTCTTTTTGACAGGTTTATCTCTCTCTCTCTCTCTCTCTCTCTCTCTCTCTCTCTCTCTCTCTGGGACGCATAAATCGTAATTATAAGGGAAGGTCTTATCTCGGTAGTCTGGTTTTCTTAGTCAATGTCAAGAAGTCAGACTCTCTCTCTCTCTCTCTCTCTCTCTCTCTCTCTCTCTCTCTCTCTCTCTCTCTCTCTCTCTTCTGGAAGTTGCTTAATGTTGCCCGTGTCTTTTACGCTTGTTAAACGCAACAACATGAAGATTTCGTGAAGCCTGTTTGAGGCTAGTCCACCACTGGTTGACTGGGTTCCTCCCGTGCGAGGCTAGGCTGACTGACTGACAAAGTGACTCAAGAAAAAAAAGGCCATCAAAGACTGTGCTCATCTGGTAGGCTTGACTCGACTTCAACTTCCCATAAGTAGTGATCATTACTCTTGTCTCAAGCACAGTCAGAGTCAGAAGTAGTGCCTCTGCCGTGCCTGACCTTCCTCCCGAAGGATTTGCTCAGGAGGAACCTTTAAAGATCTTTCGGGTTTAGACAGAGAGAATTTGAATCTCTTGGGTGAGAAATGTGGTTTCCACATCATTTGGTGAAATGGATTTATTGGATTTATTATAATTTGATTATGATATTCTATTTATTTTGGTGTGTTCATTCCAGAATTCACAAAGAAAATAAATTTGATGAAATGAGAGAAAGCGTTTGTCGTAACTGAAACATAAGAAATATGGTAAAAAATTAATTTTGGCCAAAAGAATTCGTACAATGTTTGTTAAGTCATTTTCATTTATGAATTTCTGGTATAATACCTGTGATAGATGCTGAGGGAATATTGCAGTTTCGGAGGCTAAGAAATTCTGGGATCAAATGCGAGGCTCTCTTCGAAAAAGAACACATGAGACTGCTATCTTGAAGAGGCTGCGATCTTAGGCTTTCTTTGCGCTAGAAAACGATGAATATCTTTATTCGTTTGATGAAAATGAAGAACAAATCCGAGTGTATGTATGTACGTATGCATGCATATATATACATATATATATATATATATATATATATATATATATATATATATATATATATATATATATATATATATATATATATATATATATATATATATATATATATGTGTGTATATGTATGTATGTATTATGTATATATGTATTAATAAAAAATACATAGATAGATATAATCTTCAAGATCTTAGTTTAAGAATAAGGTTTTATCTCACTCCCCTTTTTCCCTCCCCACCCGCAACCACCCCCTCCCAAACCTGCCCATCCTGTCATTACTGGCTTTTACCAAACCTCATTATTCCAACATTAAATTCAAATGAGAGTAATACAGCGCCAAGTGGCGGCGGAACTAATGTATTCTCGAGACAGAGGAAGGAATGGAGGGAAAACTGTGCTCTCAGAAGTTCCATAAAATCCTTCATATTATTGAACTTGGCGTTTCTTGAGAGCAGACCCCTTTTCTTAAATCTCAATACTTTTTTTTAACTCTTAATTCTTAAATTCATTTCTGAGAACACGAACGGAGGTACAGTCAAAGGAATGAAAGCGGTTGCAGCTAGGGGCCGAAGGGACGCTGCAAAGGACGTTAAGTAATGCTTGCAGTGCACCCCGTGAGGTACACCGACTGCACTATCCCCCTACGGGGTGTTAAAATACAGGCCCAGAAGTTAGTGTGAGTAAAATATTAAAATTTTCTGCGCCATATTAAGTAGGCAATTGAACTTGGACTTATTTAGAACTGCCTTGATCAGTCTGTGAGAAAAGTTTTCTCAAGTAGAAAGCGAGATTCACTTCCGCCAGAAGACTTTCTCCAGGTGCTTTCACTATTTCCTGACTTCCTGACTTTAGGGGAAAATGACAAATTCTCTCTCGCAGAAAATCTCGGCATTCGTTCGATTTTATACAAAAGTTCTTAAATACTTCCCAATATTTTATTTTTAAAAACTCTTATGAGGGGAATAGTTTTTGAAGGACACGCGAATCATTCTCTCTCTCTCTCTCTCTCTCTCTCTCTCTCTCTCTCTCTCTCTCTCTCTCTCTCTCTCTCTCTCTCTCTCTCATAAGGCATGCGCATTAACATTACTGCAAACAACATACCATCAAACTCTCTCTCTCTCTCTCTCTCTCTCTCTCTCTCTCATAAGGCATATGAATTAACATTACTGCAAACAGCGTACCATCAAACTCTCTCTCTCTCTCTCTCTCTCTCTCTCTCTCTCTCTCTCTCTCTCTCTCTCTCTCTCTCTCTCTCTCTCTCTCAAGAAATGTGGATCATACATTGCCGCAGATGACATACCATCAAACTCTCTCTCTCTCTCTCTCTCTCTCTCTCTCTCTCTCTCTCTCTCTCTCTCTCTCTCTCTCTCTCTCTCTCTCATTAGATGCACGGGCTTAAGTAACTATGCTCGTTACACGTTCTGGAAGAAACTGAATTGAATTTATATCTCTATCTCATACTAATGGTGTTGGACAGCGTTTAATACAAGTTCCCCTTTTGCATGATTACTAATTAGAACTTTCGAGGAATGGGGGGAGTGATAATTTGATCTCGCCTCTGAGTATTCCAGAATATTACAGAAATAAGATTACAAGCTTTCATTGAAGTAAGTTGAAATTGAATGGACAATTTTCGGATATTATCTTTCTGCTAGTTTTCGGGGACTCAAATGGATAAAGGAAATGAAAATGATGAAATTTATGGAAATTATTATTATTGAACCTTATTATTATTATTATTATTATTATTATTATTATTATTATTATTATTATTATTATTATTATTATTATTATTATTATTATTATTCTCGTTTTGGGGGACTCACAAATGGATAAATGAAATTATTATTATTATTATTATTATTATTATTATTATTATTATTATTATTATTATTATTATTATTATTATTTTAAAACTCACAAATGGATAAACAGGTACATAATATGCCCATTAGGAAACACAAATGACAACGATTATAATATTCAAATATAAGAGACAGGTACATATTATTATTATTACAACGACTATAATATTCAAATATAATTCACATTATTATTATTATTATTATTATTATTATTATTATTATTATTATTATTATTATTACTGCTAAGAAATTCACAATATCGTGATAAACTTATGCAATAAAAATCAACAATTATATATACAGATTGTGTTGATATGCAAAAGATAAAAACTTTTATATAATTGTGGATTATTATTATTATTATTATTATTATTATTATTATTATTATTATTATTATTATTATTATTATTATTATTATTATTACTGAAGGATACTCAAGGAACCTTCAAGAATTTCGGGGGAGCATCACCAACTTTTGCCAAGCACCTGAAACCTCCAACACTCTCCCAGATTAATTTCCCATAAAAAATGTTTGTACGATTGATACTGACCTGAAGTCGTCTCTTTGAACCTTGAATATACAACATAACTATAAATCAATGACACCCAATAATTATCTATAGATTTTTTTGTCCTATTTTTATTTGTAATAAGTAAAAAAGATTTTACGACCATCCGATATAAAATGATACATAAATTATCAATTTCACAAACTGAATGTTTATTTATTTTATTCTCTAAAGAAAGTTCAAACTGATTCATTTTTCCCTTAGACCTAGAACTCCTGTAATAATTATCAACATATCAGGAAACAATTCTTTTAAAAAGGTTAAAAAAATTACTGTCATATATTCCGAATGAGAATAAAATCATTCTAAAACCCATCTATTCATCAAAGAGAGTCTGTCGTGGCCTGCGTCAAATCAAAATGAAATGGAATCAATCAAAAACTCCACACATAAAAAGCATCTGTTTATTTAAGTAGTTTATTTGCACAAAATCGATACCAGTGATCAGTGGGCGGCGAAACGCTTTCAGGTGTCATTAATGGGTTGTTTAATGTTGTCCATCGCTTGTTGTTAATGTTTATGAGTCTCACGTCAGGGTTGGAGAGATTTCAACCACAGAACATCATCCAAAATGCAGAGGGAATATTGCAACTTTAAATGCTATTATTGCATCCAGCGGATGACATCAAATTTCACATTTGTTTTTATAAGTGGCTAATGACCTCCTAAAAATATTGTTGTTATAAAGGATATTTATGAATCTGCACGGGTGGTTAATTTATACAATATGGAATATATATATATATATATATATATATATATATATATATATATATATATATATATATATATATTATATATATATATATATATATATATATATATATATATATATATATATATATATATATATATATATATATATATATTTATACATATATCATATATATATATATATATATATGTGTGTATAATGTGTATATATTTATATATATTTTATATCATACATGTATATATATATATGGTGTATAATATAGTATAATATATATATATATATATATATATATATATATATATATAATATATATATATATATATATATATATATATATATATATATATATATATATATAATTCTGCATCATTATACACCTTGATTCGATAACTTAAGCTACCGTACAGGATGCAAATTATCGAATCCAGAGGCCTCTAATATCAAAAACCATGCTGTACGGTGCAAAACAAACATCAGAGATGAAGATTTTTCGATAGTAGGGCGGGTCTCCAACCATCACGATCTAACTATCCTAGAGTCTGTTATCATAAAGAGATCTGTTCCCTCGTTAAATACTTAATTGTCGTCAACTCAGTTATATGTTGCCTAGCTTTTCCCTTATGCATATTTTCTCTATTCTCTCAGTACTATTCTTTCATTTCGCTTGGTGAGTCAGTGTCTTGGTTCCCTTGACTTATATCTTTTATGATATTTTTCCCTCTTGTTTTATGTTCATTTATATACTAATTTTAACAGTGCATTGCCATTTTTTGTGACTTTTAAATATTTTAATTTTTTAAAGTCTAATACCGTGATTCTATCTGTGGTGCAATTTATTTTCTTTTTTAGCCTTGAAAATGTGACATGTGTCATGAAACGTCGGCAATAAATTTGTAAGAATGGAGGTCTTCGTTTCCCTTGTTCCTTCAGGATGTGTGTGTATATATATATATATATATATATATATATATATATATATATATATATATATATATATATATATATATATATATATATATATATATATATATATATATATATATATATGTTATATGTTTAAGGAACAGATTCAACACTTTTTGAAAGTGTACGTAACGTGATCTAGTGATCTTACTTCAGGAAAAAGGCGTGAAAAGGTTCACTCATGGAAGCACTCACATTTTTTTTCTCTCTCTCTCTCTCTCTCTCTCTCTCTGTGTATCGACTCTCTCTCTCTCATTTACCAAAGCTCACCCACCCTAACCTCACTCATTCTCTCAAAGCAATTAAATGGACTATTTAAAGAAACACAATAGTTTCTACAAAAATAGGTTTATTATTCAAATAACCCAACAAGAAATGAATAAAACAAAGCAAAGATTAAAATGCATAATAAATGAATTATCGAGTCAGATAACTAAACTCTAATCTGCAAAACACTTCTGATTAAAGAAGTCTCATTATGGCTAATAGCCTGGAAATCCCCAAAATCACATATACTCCCCAAATCAATAACTAAAGTCATGTCAAAAAAAACAGTCTACCACAATTCCACATGTCATTCCAACATGTCCACAGACATCTGTTGAAAGAATTAAACATGATAGAAAACTCCCAAAAATATATGAAATGCAAAACACAATAATGGAAAATGTAAAATGCATAGCCAAGATATGGCAAACGTAACATAACAAAATAATAATATAAAAGAGGTATGAATATTCATATTAAATCTCCCACACCAGTTCAAAAGTTCATAATGATTAGAAAATCATGGTAAAAATCACAAGTTCAGTTTTCTCCCATAAAAACAGAGATTTGAAACTCTACCTTATCTGCCGATTTTCAAAGCCTGGATCCTCTCCAAAGCTACAACTGGACAATTGCAGTTCTGTCACGTTAATGAACGATCAAACTCACTTTTAGGGCAGATTTTGGCATAATCTAGATCAAAGTAACGCACGTACTCACGAATATACATAACGCTTGGAAGATCACCTGACCGGCAATATTGCTGAGGAATCAAACTATTTGCTGAATACAAAGATTTTGCATCAAGTCTCTCGCCCTAGTTCGCTCTGACTCCAAACCTTCCTTCATCACACCTTAAAGCATTGAAGCTATGAAATGCATATATGTGTCCTTTAAATAGAGCTCGGCCACCCCATAAGAGCGTCTCGCTCTCCTTAACGGCAAACTAAAACAAAAGCATATGTATAAAACATAACAAAATAGAGCTATGCTCAATTAGCAATGTCTACTGCACTGCAGCTTTAAGGACTGCTCTCATGACGCACTTCCAAAGTCACTGGGGTTGTGTTCTTAGAGCCTTTACATGTAATCTTACAAACACGAATAAGCTTTACTACTCCCACGACAAGAATTATCAGTAAAATAGCTATTAAGACAATTAAAATTGTCGGCATAATATATTCCTGATACTCGAACATCACGGAATCGTCGATGTCTTCCAACGGTGGAACCGTCATTGGCACCTTGGTTGTAGGTACCGCCACTACCAAATGCTCGTTATGCGTATGATGTATAATTATCTTCTCGGAACTGTTGAATACAGCACGGCTAAGTACGAGAAAGTCCGTAGACATCACACGGCATGCAGCATCAAACAGCTTGGATCCTTGAAGAACGAATGACGTCGACTTGTTGTTCTGGCACATCATTGTAACTGCATACTCCTTGCAAAACACGGCAGGAAGAGATACTGGTGGACTCAATGTGGTAATCTCGCAGGAACTGTCTAAAGTCACATTCTGTCGGAGTCTGTCCATGAACTAATGATAATTCACAACCACCCACAGATACAACTCGCAACTGGAAAATACTACTGTCACACACACACTTCTCTCTAACTAAAGTACAACCTGTCTTATAATCAACTCCCGAACCTTGATATTGATCTCCCAAAATGAACATGGTCTCTAATCCATCCCATGTCACTACTGAGTCTCCCAAAAGCACTCGAAAAAGGTCTAATAACAAAAAGGTTTCATGTTACTGAACCAAACAAAACTACTAATGCAAAAGTCAAACACTCTTAATGTGAACTAATTCCAAGTGTGTATCTCAGAATAATCACAGTCAACTAACTACTAAGCACAACAACTCTACGGAACTCACTCATAAAAAAAACTATCCAAACACTAAAAAGTATCATATCTCGTAAAAGACATGAAAATTCTACTCCGGTTAGCAAATATTTCGCAACACCTGACTAACTCTCAACAAAATAGCAATTGACGTAATGGCAATCGCTCCCATGATCTTAACAACTACAATTACTCACAATACAGCTCCCTTTAAAAAAAAAAAAAAAACTGAAAAAAATCCAAATACTCAAATACGATCTCCCAACCCGAAAAAAAAGATCAGACTTGTTCGTTCCGATATACTAAGTACCTCCCAAAAAACAATAATCCTAAACAACACACACATTGCATCAGATGATGAAACACATCACAACACAATAACACAATAACACACTAACACACTAACACACGGGTCAAATCTCGTATGAAATTAGCCCATGTCTCAATTCCTAAAATCATTCGAAAACAAATGATCAAGAACTTCAACATCTAAAATGAACAAGAGACAAAAAAAAAATAAAAAAATATCATATATATACAAACATCAACCCATTCATCCCTCTAACTATATACAAACGTTCCATTACATGACTATATACAAATGTTCCATTACCTCCCAACTTTCTTCAACTTCGAAATATGGGTCAATTTCGTCACACCGGTATTTACATCTTTAACTACGAATCTATTCCCTCTTTTGATCTCTACAATCTCAAAAGGTCCGTGGAACTTTGGACTTAATTTATAATTCAGATCATTCCGAACATTCACTTTAACAAACACTCTATCACCCATCGAAAAAGCTACTCCCCTCGATTTCGCGTTACTTTTCTCTACCATTGCGCGCGAACTAAGTTCAAGTTCTTTACTGATACGTGCAAATCTTTCTCTCGCTGTATTTATCAACGAAGTGACCGTAACATCACCCTGAACTCGCTCTGGTAACAAATCAAAAGGTCCTTTCAACTTGTACCCATACAAAGCTTCTGCTGGAGATATCTTAATTGTGTCATTCATCATAGTATTGATACTATATCGCACTTCATCCAACGATCTGTCCCAATGTGTATCGGAACCTCCCACCGTCATGCGCAAAGCTTCGATTACTTTCCGATTCGCCCTCTCACACAACCCATTTGCTTCAGGTCTATACGGGATTATAGATACTTTCTTTATCCCCAACAAATTAGCAAGACCGTCTAAAGTCTTATTAATAAACTCCCTACCATTGTCTGTGATCAGACATTCAGGAACACCATATCGACAAATTATCCCTTAAAGAACGCTATAGCAACTTCCTCAGCTGATTTGTACTTCAGTGGGAAAATCTCGACAAAACGAGTCAACTCATCAACAACTACTAATAAATGTCTATAACCATAAGCGGACTCTGAGAAGTTACCCAGAATATCCATATGCACTCTCTGAAACGGCCTATGTGGTATGGGATATGAACCCAAACGACACGACACTGTCGTCGCTGGCTTATTCGCATTGCAAATAGCGCACTTCTTCACAAAGGCTTCTACTGCGGAAAACATATTTTTCCAAAAGAACTTTGACCTGACGTTTTCATACGTCTTGTCTACACGTTTTACAATGTCTACGTCTTGTCTACACCCAAATGAGGAGAACCAAATTTACAATGTACAATGTCTAGAACTTGTGGTACTAGACTCTCTGGCACGATGATTTGTGTAATCTCACCCATGCTTCGAGTACTTCACAAGTTATACTTAACTTTCCTCACCAATAAATTATTCTCCAACTCTAGACCAGAAAAGGCAACTTATACCCTTTCTTCGGTGAAACTCCCTAAGAAATGCCTTAGCATCTGACAACAATTTATCTTCATCTTGCTTTTGTTCGAGCAAGCCTATGTCCCAAGTGACATTTTCACCCATAATATAACACACTGCGTTACTCTCACTATCACGAACAACAATCTCTCCTAAGACTGCCGACTCACTATTTCTCCCCGAAGTATGCACTGTAGGAACGTGTATGTCCTCTACATGCGATCTCTCAGAACTACTAATATCAGAGACATTGGACACCAAATATTTACTCTTCTCCCACACAGGATTCGGTGTGTATTTCCTCATCCTCGACCGGAAAATATCTGCTCAATGCATCTGCAACTACATTATGCTTACCTTCAATGTATTTGAGGTTTGCATCAAAATCTCTCAATGTTAGGAACCAACGTGCTCTCTTGGGCGACAAATTTGGCTTATTAAAAGCTCTAACAACGGTTGATGATCTGTAAAAATCTCAACTTTATTTCCCAACAACAACATCTTAAAATGAACAAGGCTAGAGACGACTGCGAAAGCCTCCTTGTCCACAACTGACATCAGCCTTTCGTTACTACCACGCGTTTTGAACTTTCTGCTATAAAAAGCAATTGGGTGTAATTTCCCCTCAAATTTCTGCATCAAACACGCACCTATACCTTCCTGACTCGCGTCAGTCACTAAGGTGAACGGTTGACTAAAATCTGGAAACTTCAAAACTGGTGGGTTCACCAAAGCGTTCTTAAGCTTCTCAAAAGCTAATTGTTGACTATCACCCCAAACAAACTTAACGTCTTCTTGTAACAAATCTGTCAATGGAGACGCTATTGTAGAAAAATTCCGCACAAAACGGCGAAAGAAACCCGACATACCTAGGAACGAACGAATCTGTTTCCTGGTTTTGGGAACTGGAAAATTCACAATGGCTTTAACTTTTCTCATCATTCACTCTGACTCCTCTTTAGAGATAACATGTCCTAAATAGACAATTTTTCTCTTCAGAAACTCACATTTGGCCAATTTGACCTTTTTAAGCCCAGCGAACCGTAATCGCTTGAGGACTTCTTTTAACACCTTTAGATGTTCTTCGATTGTATCTGTGCATATGAGAATGTCATCCATGTACACAAACACCGACTTTCCTAACAAGCCATGAAGTACTGTGTTAACCAGTCTAGTAAATGTTATTGGGGACCCTTGTAATCCAAAAGGCATCCTATTAAACTCGTAATGTCCCTTTGGTACCGAAAATGCTGTATATTTACGGCTACTCTCACAAAGGGGAACCTGTTAAAAACCCTTGCATAAGATCTATAGATGAATATATATTCTTGCCACCGATCTCAACAAACAAATCAGGCAAACAAGCTACAGGATATCTATCTGGGCATGTTTTTTCATTCAATTTACGAAAATCTACACAAACTCTGATACTACTGTCTTTCTTAGGAACTGCAAGCAAAGGAAAATTAAACGGAGAATTGAACAGTCTGAGAATGCCTTCCGACTCCCACCTCTGAACTTCTTTTTCTACTTCTTCTCTGATCTTAAAAGGAATTCGATATGCTGGAATATATATGGGATTTGTACCCTTTTCTAGGCGGATTGAATGTTCTAAAACATCTGTAACTCCTAATTTATCTCCCTTCAAAGCAATGATATCTAGATATTCTTTCAACACTTTCTCTACTTTATCTGAATACTCAGGATAATCAACTTTAGCCAAGTGTTCATGTAGAACCTGACTTCGGAACTGTTGCTCCTCGTTAGGAAACATATTCCCGTCTCCACAAAAACTCACTAATTTATGTTCTTCATTAAACTCTTCAAAATCAATTACATAAGTACCCTTGTGATATTTTTTCACTGAGTCTTGATAGCTAACTAATTCTACTGAAGTCACGCCTGCGACTGAAATTTCATTCACTGACACCGCACTCACAACGTCTTTGAATTTCTCGGTTCCTCAACAACGCACACTTGAGAAGGAAAATTCTTCTCTTTCAGCGACACTTTAACTAATGTAGGAACTCACGGTTGCAATTCAATATCTTCCAACAAAAATCCTTTGAAAGATCTTTGCGGAATATCTTCACTCTCTAATGACTGTGTTACACACATCTCAGACTGTGTCTTAGGTTTCTCCCAAGTTTTTTCCTGTGTATATATGGAACAAAACAACCTGAATCACCTATTGTAATCCCCTGAACTCCCGTAAGAATGTTGATGTTATGTCGCATGCAAGAAGGGTGTCCTAGGAAAACCATTTCACCTAAGGCTAATCCTTCTATGACCAAAAATGATTCTACTATTGTCTTTTCCGCCGATACAAAGCGTAAGAAATGACGAACCTAAAATATTCAGTTTCCTCGCTTGTACATCACACACTGTCTCACTAGAAGGGACTAATTTGCACTCTGGAAACTTCGAGTGAAAAAGGTCAGCATTTACTAGGTTAACTGAGCTACCAGAATCAATGAAAATAGAAATTTCATTGCCATTAGAGAATCCACGTACAATCGGCCTAGGTTCTAGTGACTCTAAGACCTGATTAGTCATTATCCTGTGTCCGTTTTCGAACTTATCTTGTGAAAATTCTGCTGTTCCTTTGTGTATCTAGAACTTGCATCATGTGGAATTCTCCTGTCATATCTAGAAAAACCTCCCCGTGACTTCCCTGAATAATCTCTATTCTTTGTGGCTGGGCAAAATCTCCATCCATGATCTGAAGATTTGCAAACTGAACAATATCTCACTCTGCAATTTGATTTACTATGTCCTATTTTATCACAATTAAAACAACGTATCGTTGTGACTGATCTCTCTGGAATTTTCTTCGATTCTACTCGTGCACATGTTTCGCTGTTGCATCATTTCCTAGAATGCGGAGACTATCATTATTCTGTGGTTTGAAACTGCAGCTGACATCTTTGCACCTCCCTGTACAAAACTACTGTCCAGTGTCGGGCATTTTGATAGATTTTTGTTAATCTGTGCAAACAAAAAGGATTCGTCTGTATCCTGATCAATTCTCTTATCAAAACTATCTACAATTACATCTGGGACCGACGTTAAAAGGCAAGCAAAGTGTAACAATCTTTCAAAATTATCTAAAGAGATATTATTTCCATTTACCCATGGAGAGCCTGTTATAGATTTCTTTAACTCAACTACTGCATCAAATAAGCAAGCACTGTATGTGACTAGTGAATCATTGCCCTTCTTTATTTTGAGAAACTCTCGCAAATTCGAACAATGCATTCACGTTGAACTCCGCCATAAGTAGCTGCGTAGAAATTTCTGCAGTTCATTCCAAGTTTTACACCTTCTGAACCCGAAACTGCGTCCCTCGTTTCCAATATCTCCTTTATCTAAATCCAGAAATGATTTAGCCTCTATTAAAGCTTCAGCGCCATCCGTAATTTTCTTGGAATTCAGATAATTGTTCACTGACTCAATGAAAGTTTCTATATTTTGGGTTAATTTTCCGTCAACTAACCCTTTAAAATTTGTAATGCCTGCGCTAAATTTGCTCGTCACTTTATGCACCACAACTGATTGGGATGTGCTTGCTGCATCGTCCGGCATTTTGTGAGTAATCACACGCCCTGAGCGTAACAACATAAAAAAAGAAACCAAAAGAACACTAGAGAAAGGCAAAAGTTACCCCCTCTAAAAGAAGAACAGAAAACGGCGTTCTGCGCAACTTACGAGAAAACCAATTTGAACAGAAAACGGAGCACCTAACCTAGTCTGCTAACAGAAAACAGAGCTATGTGCAACCTGTGACGTCACCCACTCGAAAGACAGAGAAAAAGATAGGCGTGATTTTTGTTAAATCATCACTTTGCGTAATTAACTCACAATCGCCACTATTCACACTTATTTGGGTATTTTGTTAACCCCAAAATTGCTCTAGAGATCATCCAGATCTATTTCACAACTCCCCACTCCCAGTACTCGAATAGAAACGGAAAAAAGAAGATTCCCGTATTAGTATTAATCACCCGTGTATCACACGTAATCACGACCCACTCAGTCATTCAACACTGACATTCATCGCCTTAGCCCTTAGGTGAAGTCGCCAGTGCCTTGGGCATCAACGTTACCAATTAGTCTATTTCTTCTTTCGCCACCATTAAAGACATGGGACACGCTCGCTGCCATTAAAATCATGAGGCACCGCTGCCGCCATTAAAATCATGAGTCACCGCTGCCACCATTAAAATCATGAGTCACCGCTGCCGCCATTAAATTCTGTTACAAGGAACAGATTCAACACTTTTTTGAAAGTGTACGTAACGTGATCTAGCGATCTTACTTCAGAAAAAGGCGATGAAAAGGTTCACTCATGGAAACACTCACATTTTTTTTTCTCTCTCTCTCTCTCTCTCTCTCTGTGTATCGACTCTCTCTCTCTCTCATTTACCAAAGCTCACCCACCCTAACCTCACTCATTCTCTCAAAGCAATTAAATGGACTATTTAAAGAAACACAATAGTTTCTACAAAAATAGGTTTATTATTCAAATAACCCAACAAGAAATGAATAAAACAAAGCAAAGATTAAAATGCATAATAAATGAATTATCGAGTCAGATAACTAAACTCTAAACTGCAAAACACTTCTGATTAAAGAAGTCTCATTATGGCTAATAGCCTGAAAATTCCAAAATCACACATACTCCCCAAATCAATAACTAGTCTCAAGTCACATAAAAAAAACAGTCTACTATGATCACATTCCAACATGTCATTCCAACATGTCCACAGACATCTGTTGAAAGAATTAAACATGATAGAAAACTCCCAAAAATATATGAAATGCAAAACACAATAATGGAAAATGTAAAATGCATAGCCAAGATATGGCAAACGCAACATAACAAAATAATAATTTAAAAGAGGTATGAATATTCATATTAAATCTACCCACACCAGTTCAAAAGTTCATAATGATTAGAAAATCATGGTAAAAAATCACAAGTTCAATTTTCTCCCATAAAAACAGAGATTTGAAACTCTACCTTATCTGCCGATTTTCAAAGCCTGGATCCTCTCCAAAGCTACGACTGGACAATCTGCAGTTCTGTCACGTTAATGAACGATCAAACTCACTTTTAGGGCAGATTTTGGCATAATCTAGATCAAAGTAACGCACGTACTCACGAATATACATAATGCTTGGAAGATCACCTGACCGGCATTATTGCTGAGGAATCAAACTATTTGCTGAATACAAAGATTTTGCATCAAGTCTCTCGCCCTAGTTCCATCTGACTCCAAACCTTCCTTCATCACTCTTAAAGCATTGAAGTGAAATCAATATATGTGTCCTTAAATAAATATTATACCATATATTCCCTTTCTCCCAGCAGTATAGGAGACGTTGAGCGGTTATATCGACATATATATATAGGTATATATTATATATTTTAGAGATGTATGTAGTGGCATATATATGTATATATATATATATATAAATATATATATGACATATATATTTGTTTGTGTGTGTGTGTATAAACGATGTGGTTTTAGGCAATAGAGCTCACTAGTATTCTGGTTCAGCGTGAAAGTGAAACTTAATGTTTAACTCATATTAAAGACTGCAAATGAGTTAATGAGTTTCAGATAATTAATGATACATTAAAAACGGGGAAATTAATGGAGAGGCAGGTGTAATTATAAAACGAAATGGGTAAGGAGATATAATTGCTTAGGACTGAAATATTGTGGTGGCGTTTCCACAAAATGACTCATTTAATTTCGAAAATGTTTTAGGTATCCTTCAAAAAAAATGATTTTGTGTTATATTCAGTTAAGAATTCATGGCAGAATATTATGAGTTATTTGACTCAAAATAATTTTCTTTATTTGCCTTGGTACTGTTTAATAGAATGATTCTGAGTCTTTGTTGAAATTGCATTGCAAATTTAACAGTAATGTCCATCACTTCTTTAATGAGAGAAATATCATTGTACGTCGTATGATGAAATCGTTCCTATATCAGTCATGATAAATGTTGCATATTGTAGACTTTCTTTGCCACGGAATGTTTACAGCTCTATCGTTGGGAAATGTTCATAGTCCAATCGCCAAACATTCTTGGGAATAGAAACAACTAATTAAATAAAATTGACCTAAAAAAAAATAAACTGGAAAAGTTGAGAGGGAAGAATGGTATGTTTGTTGAAAGAGAGTCGTTGGTTCAGTAACATATTTGGTGGCAACACAGGCGTTACGGAAAACATTATTTTGACTACTTGTTGTTTATTGCCTTGTTCCCTTTCTGTCCTTTTTCGTTTAATCTTCTGACAACCGTTCTTTGATGCTCTTAATTGTTCTGACAATGTAAACAGTTCAGTTGGAGGTTAAACAGCTTTTAAGGTTTTGGTTTTTCATAAATAGATATTAACAGTTTGAATATATCTATATATATCATATACGGCATATATATATATACGGGATTTATTATATATAAATGTTTATTCTTTTCCTTTGTCTCCTTGGTTTTCCATGAGAGAGAGAGAGAGATTTAGAGAGAGTGAAATGCTCATCCACTATTTTGATCATGGCTCCATCTTTTTTGGGAGCCATCCGGCGTTATGGGTAAACAGCTTAATGGTGAATAATAGTAACAATAATAAATAATAATAATAACACTTCTTATTGAATTTTCTAGAAAACTCTTATATTCACTTTATCTCCTTCCTGAAAAGAAGTATCCGAGGAAAAAGTTTTGTTGACAATCGCCTTCTTTGGATCATGTCCCGAGAAATAAGTTTTCTGGGTCTCATCCGACGAAGAATCATAAAGATGAAAGAAGAAATTCAGAAGCCCAAGAAAAGAAAACAAAGAAGAAAGAAGTCAAGCAATTTTAATGTCCATTGTTGACGATGACATCTGGGAACTTTCTATTGCAGGATGACTTATGTCTGTAATTTTATTGTCGTAAAGCGAATGGCTCCCCCTCCTTTCTTAAGCTTTTTGGAGAAATGGCGAGACTTTTTTTGGTGAAATGACCATAAAATGAAGGTCATTATAAAAAAAAAAAATGACCGAAGTTTCTTTGTCGGAAGTGAGCTGTGACCTGAGACCTTTTTGGGCTTGGGGTGACGTGGACACATATTTTACGGGATGGGAAACGGTGATGGTAATCCTGAACAAGCATTGAAAATGACAACCATAATTATGATATTTTTTATGTTAGATAGCTTAAAAACAATTTAGCTCCAATGATTTGGGATATTTTTATCTGTTTATTTTTGCTAATTTATTTTTCCTTTTTGATAATTGAGATATCGTTTTTAAGCATCTGAGGGCTATTAATACCATCCTTGATTTCTAATGAAGAAGAAATATTCTTTGAAGCTCCATTGAATGACACATCAAATCACCCTGTGTTTTGTTCATTAAGAGCAATCACTTCTACATCCTCTGAATAATTACAATAATAATTTTATAGAATTAAGTTTATCCTAATTTCTAATTAATGAAATCATTCCGGGGTGTTTTGTTGACTATTTTATTTGTGTTTCTGGAAAACAAGATATTTTTTGAATTTAAAAATTAAAATACCATATTTTTAATCTTAATATTTTTTTGTCTGCGGTAAATTTCGATGTTATAGTATTTTGAATCTAATATTGAAGATGTCCGCAAACAACAGGAGGTTTCCCTTTTAAAAATGGATTTGAGTAGTTTCAAAATATTTTTAGTATTATAAATACTTTAAATATTAAACATAACAACCTCGATATCACGATGCTGAAATTTCCACTTACAAGAAAATCTCAGGAACTAATAATACGTTTTAAATGATTTATATTCATCTTGTATGCAAATTAATGATCCTCGATGCATAAAGAAATTCTTTATTTTCATTATTATCACATCTTGATCGGTTATTGCAAACATCAAGATGACATATATCTTTAGATATGTAATCACGAGTGATTTTTACCAAAATCTCTTAAGATTCTCCATGAACACATTTAAGGCCAATCTTTGGCTCTCTTAATTTGTGGAAATCCTAAAGTTTTGTTTTTTGTGTTCATTCTTCGGTTTGATTAATTTAGAGAATTTTTCCATCTCATCCTCGATTACTTAATTTTACCCAGGTGTAATATTTTTAATTTCATCTGGACCTCAGTGGGGACACTCCAGGAGTCTCGTCCTTCCTCGGAAGACCTCAACTACCAGTACTCCTGGCCAGTTGATTAAGAAAATTACATTGTCATAGGTCAACATATAATTTTCCATTTCTTTATTGAAAATAAATTGTTAAGGTTCAAAAAAAAATGACAGGTGATATTTTCCAAAACTATTCAAATGGGATAATACTTTGATAATCCAAGATGGTTTGAAAATGGAGATGTTATTTTATACTACCTTTAATTCAGGCCAATTCAGCATTCAATGGAACAAAAATTTAATGTGTATTCTGACTCACAAAACATACAAATGAGAAAAACTATTTTTTTATATTATTTGTAAATTACCTGAAATAGAACAAAACAAGGTATAAGAATTATATGTATTTTGCATCTGTATTGAACAATTCCATAAGTAGAGAAGCAAGAGACTGACAACTTTCCATAAGTAAAATGATATTGTGCATCATTGTTTTTATAGTTTTGTATATCCCCAATGAACCATCAATACATCTAAATCATGGAATCGTGTAACATGGAAACATTCCTTCAATTAAGACTGAAATAAGAGATTTATGAAAACAGAAAGTTGAGATATGTTATCAAGCATAAAATGCATTAAAATTTTTTTTTAATAAAAATGTAAATCAACATTACACCAGCATATTAAATCATCAGCTATTGAAATCATTATATTGTGATCCACACAATGATCCTTGTCAGCAGAATTTAAATGAACTTTGGGGAAAAAGACTTTTTTTGATTTCTTTAACAATATGATTATCATTTGATAAAGCACAAGCTTCCTCATCAAGCAAGGTGAGCATTGAAGGTCTCTGAAAATGTCTTTTCAAATGCCACTACTTAACATCAAGTTTGGCACCTCATTCAGGTTATCACAGGACTCTTCTCTGATGCAGCTCTCTCTCTCAGCTGATCAGAAGAAGTGGATGTTCGTTCTTTGTGGTCCCAGCCCAATATATATATATATATATACACACACAAGATATTGCTCATATAAGATAAAGTATATAGTATATATAAAAGAATATATGATTCTCCAAATATAGATATATCTGTAGTGGTTGACTTATATATATAGTCTTTGTCCCATCCTTGCTAAGATATCATTTCCTTTCAATATATGCACTTTATATTAGAACTTGACAGGTTTCATCTAGCTTTTGGTGAATTCAAATGGATAAATTTGTTGCTTTTCATCAGCTGCAAACTCTGAAGAGCTCCTGTAATCCACCATCTTTAAAAGTAATGTACCACAACAGTATTAAGTGTCAGTGTCATGGGACGTTATTGTGGCTTTTTACATCCTGTTTAATTTGCCCTTGTACATGAAGGATGAATACGGCAGTCAGCCTCTTCCTGCCAATTGAGAAGGTTGGTAGATCACTAGCAGGATTGAGTCACAAACTTTTATTCGAGTTGATTACCAACTCCTCATTGACTATCATTCCATTAGAAACAACATCTCTCAGTTCGTTCTCCTACATGCCATGCAAGCAGTTGTAGATTTTGTTTGATTGAGACTTGAATTCAGAACTTTTCTAGTTGATGTGGAATGGGCACTCAATTCATTCATAAAAGGTAGCAGCATCTTTCAACAGATTCTCATAATGTTCTCCTAGACAGTACAGAATTTACAACACTCTGTCATTTTTGAAAATTCAATGTGTAGGAAGATTCTAAACAAGATGAAATATAAAGTAACGGACAGTAAAGTTTCACAAAGTGGAATTAATAAGTACTTCATTGATTCATTAACGAGTTTGGAAAGACAGTTAGTTAAAACGTGAAAATTATTAGACATGGGAAAACGGGCTGAAAAATGGTTTGTTAAAAATTGTTTGGTGAACCATGCGTGATACATCCAAAGTTAGATTTTTTCCCAAAGTATTTTTCATCAATTGTGACTCCCGTGGGATTTTGTTAGTATCTCCTTTCTGCATTTTGTGGGCATTCGCATACCATATAAAGTTTGATGAAACTGGAGATATTAGACATGCCATACAGATTTAGTGCAATTTATGACTAATTTATTATTTGTTTATTCTCTCAATTACCATTTTATGAGAGATAACAAGGTTGAATCCAACTATATACTGATTATACTGTAGCTGTGGTGCTCCTTTAATTTTTTTTTGGTTATATCCACATAATATTAGAAGGTGTTGAAGATGTATATCCATAAAAAGTAAATGTTTTCTTAGCCTTGAGAGATTAAATTATTTTGATGTGCTATTGTGATCTCCTGTGCTTTACGCTGAAAAATATGGGTTCCTTTGTTCATGACAGTCCCGTTTGTTCAAACATAAAAGACTCAATAATTCTGTTTTCAAGATATTAGTATTGATGTTTCTCAGATGATCCATCAAATTCATTTTTGTTTTTCTGGGACTGGTGAAGGTGGTGTTGGTGAAAATATGAAATAAAATTTTAAACTCAGCCTAACAGCAACTATCTGTTATGTTACGTTAAACTTATTCTAGGAACCAGTTCATGGAGTTTCAAATCTTTATGTTGCCTACAGCAGAAAAAAGTGTGGTATTGCATCTTTAAACAAAATCGCTGCAGAAAGTGATGAAAGAAATACTTTTGATTCTTCTCAGAACTATTTTGTTAACATCAGACTGATTGCATCAAAAAACAAAAGATTGCCACATGCTAATTGAACGTCGTAAAACTGTATTTTGTTATGGAACCCACAGTATCCATCAGATGGAAGAGGAACTGTTTGATGCAAACTTTTAGAAGCTTCACAAAATTATCACAGTTCTTTTTGTATCTGGAAACACATTTTGAATAAGAATGTTTGAAACTGCTTTGGAGTTATCTGTAAGGTTCTTGCCAGAATTTACAAAATAGGAAGAATTCAACTATTTGGTGGGGATTGGGGCAACGTAGTCTTTAAATCAACAGTCTGACATAAGTAAATAGGAAGAGAATTGGCATTTTTATGGCCATTCAAGAATCATTTCACATGTTCTTCTTTCCAGTATTTGATTAAATGAAAATTCCTTGAACGAACCTCATCGATTTCAAATTCCAAAGTAGTGTTCTCTAGGGTCTTTGACGTCAAAAACTGACCTCATCTTTCAATTTTTGTGAGCATCATCTTTTGCGTCAAATCATGGCTATTTCGTGTCTAGTTTCAATTACAGTAAATTTTTACAAAATGAAACATTTCAGACTATTGGAAATAAAAAATGCTAATAATTCAGCCTGAAAAATAAATTGATATAAATAGAATTCATCACTGACCTAGCTATCTCTCTTGATCTAGTCTCTCTTCTCTGCCTACTTTGTAAAAGGAACAGTTAATATAAATGTTAAGAAAGAGTAGTAGAAGACACTGAAGTTTTCAAGGGTTTTCGTTTTATTAAGGCAGCTTATCCCACCCCATGTTTACCGTATTGTAGCTCGGCATTTTGGATGTGGGAGTCCAGTTCCAGACTCATAAATATTTTAACACTACCTCATTCAATACTGTTCAAGCTGCATCCCCTCAAAACATGGAAAAGTCATGTTTTAAAGAGAGACATCAAAGTTGGTAAAAGATGGTATCTCATCTTCATTCATTACAACTTGGGAAACGAGGAGGTAAATGTGGAGCTGTTTATCAAATAAAGGAGTTCAAGACTTGTTTCCTGGATAGAGCTTGTGTTTGATAAAGTTGGTTTGGGTTTGGGAGAATTTGTTTTTGAAAAAACAACACAGTTTTGGGCTGTGTCATTCTTGGATAGTTTGTTCTGAAATGTAGGATAGTGTAATTCAAAAACACATTGGCTTGTCAAATGCCCAGCCATCATAATTAAAGATTTGAGTTTTGGTGATGTTTAGAAACTCTGGTGGAACAATTTTCCGTCTTTTACCTTGAGCATTTTGAACTGTCTTTAAATCATTGTGGCTTTAGTTGATACTAAAACCTATCCAATTATGGTTAATAATAATCTAGCGTTATTATTCCATAATTGTACATTTTTAAAATGAAAACGTTGTTTTTGAATGTCGGTAACAAAAATTAAAAATTAAAAGAAACTATATATATTTCCATCATTTTACAAGACAATTTTCTTAACAGATTGGTTACAAACATAAAAAAAAATTAAAGCATAATCACAGTATGAGGATCCCCTTCCTCAGATACAATTTTTTATTTTATTGTGGAAAGAGTGATTTTGTGCCTATCATTTCGCCAAAATGCTGAAAAGATCTTCATTTCAGTAAATGAAATCATGGGGTGTTGGCCCATTGCAAACCTCAGTAAACTCCTGTCTAAATCACAAATCTTATCTCAAGATGATATATTCATCTGTCTTGCAGTTTTGATATTGAAGGAAAGAACAGATTTGATGACAAATGAAAGATTTTAATCTATCAGCTAGATTAATAGGTTAAGTAAGACATAATGGAGAAAACAGTTTAATTAATTTTTCTAGGATTGGGTTTCATTTAGCAATATTTTATTATAATGATCATACAAGTTTTCTTAACATATTCGATTATATATGTGAAAAACTTTATAATGTGTCATCTCCATCTACATCACACATACTCACTCGTATCTTCAAAAAAAAAAAAAAACCCACTTTGGTGTTTCCTAAAAGAAGGTTGACCAGTGTTAAAACAAAAAATATTTATTAATCTAAAAGAATGATCGAGAACAACTGTTGCACATTGTGTCTTTAGCAATGGTTTCAAAGCATCCCAAACACAACCTCTCTGTCATGAATAGACATCCATACAAAAATGTCATTTATACACGTTCCTTGCAGGAGATCTGTACAAAAATGGATTTGAGGATGTCTAGAGAGAGAGATAAAAAGAGAGAGAAACAACATGATAACTAATTCCAAACATCCATACTCAAAAACCTGAGTTTCAACCATTGAAATTTCAAAGGCCATTTGTCATGATGTTCTTGCGTCGACTGGTTTTTTCCCTTGGACCTAACATCACTGCCGATGTAACATGCTAGAAGATGTTTATTTTCATTAATGAAGTTTCTGCATTTGAGTAAAAGTTTTCATCTTTTGTTCAAGTTTCTTACTGTGTGTGTGTACCACTTGAAACATTTGATGATGTTGTGATAAACATAAGATATAGCTCCCTCCTCTTGTCTTTTCAGTCTTTTAGTAACAATGTCACTTCTTATATCTGCAGCATGCTTCATGCTCCTTCGTCCAACCTCTGATGGACGTAAGTTTTTTTTTTTTTTTTTTTTGTCATGCTTCTGGCAGATAATGCATTTGAAAGCGTCAAATTCATTTGGGGTATTTTTCGTCAACAGTATCCCTTGTTGATGTTCTTGTTGAGAAGGTTTCTGGGATGTACTTTCATCCACTGTTAACTCACTTACTCAGTATACCTGAAGCAAATAAAAATAAATGTGTTAATGACAATGACAGCTGTTATAGCTACCAAACACTTCTTCAAAACACAAAATTGCCCACTGTTGCATTCCTCTTAATATACTAATAAATCAAACATATTGAAGACTTACTGTTAAGTTTTCCAAGGATAAGCAACAAAATACAGTATCATAAAGCACAGATAAACTTCTGTGTTTGCAGGATTAAATCCATGTACTACAAGACCGAATATTAAAGTTGATAACTCCAACCTCTGAACACGTAAATATCTATTTCATACCCGAAGTGTGCTTGAGATCAGTGTTGCCAAAATATTCATAGATCTGTGATTTCTGCTGAGAAAATTACTCAAGAAATTTATTCCTTGTGCAGAAATGAGTAAAAACGGGCATGTCAAATAGTGTTCTGCTGTGAACGGTAGTAGGTACCAAATTTAGTGTACAGCATATCCCATTCCCTGCCGCCATCTTGGGTTATCGCCCCTAGCGGCCATTTGCCCCAGTTTTGGAAAAAGCCCTGTCATTTTTTTTAACCTTAACCGATAAAGTTTCAATATCTGAAGTCAAAATTAGGGGACCTTGAAATGTATACGGGCTTACTGGCCAGGTCCTGGACTACAGTGGCGAAGTTTGGTGCCTGATTTAATGGAAGGTTCCAATTGTATCTTCCTAATTCCATCTTCCCAGTTTCTTACCTAAACTTCTTGGCCTGGCCAAGAAATATTTTTCATTTTGGTTTTTGCAGATGGTTTTGGATCATTTTATATATACTTCTTATCAATTTACTTTGAAAGAATAAATAAATTTTAATATATGAATAAACGATGGTAAGTTTTATCAGTGACGCTGTTATGCTTGTATGTCATTTTCCTCTTTGGCATAATTTTTGATAAGAATAACAAGCACTTGTTTGAGTCCATCCTGATGTGATGAAAATATCACTTTAAAAGTGGATGTTTTCATTCTTTTGACACTTGCAGTGACCAGTCTGCTACCACTTGGAAATAGTAGAATCTGAAGTATTTTAATAAAATTATAAAGATGTAGTTCTTTGGAACGTAGGTCTATGCGGATGTAGGCCTATACGAGAGTTTATAAACAGATTTCGCCTAAAGTCTATTTTGGGCACTTTTCAATAATGTTCCTATTTCTCTCTGTATACCAAATGAGTGATTCCTGAGGGCCATATCCCAGCAATGGGAGCAACAGAAGAAGGTCTTATAATTAACATAATCTCCACAAGTATCGTCTTATTTCGCTCTAATACTTTGTGACTCGTCTTCTTCAATTGTGGGAGAAAGATTAACTGATTGAAAACTTTGAGACAAAAAAGCCATATGCAAAGCAAAAAGTGCAACAGAAGAATGTCTTATTACCAATATAATCTCCACAATTTTGGTCTTATTTTGCTCGTATATCTTTTGATTCGTGTCAGTTTGCGGGAAAAAGAGTAACAAGCTGAAAACTTTCGAGATAAAGGTTCCCCTGTGAGAGGACACTGATGAGATGTACATCATATGAAGAAGACGAAGAAGAATTTGATCACAGACAGAAAGAAGATGAAAGAAAGATCGGCCTTGCTCTCTTCAAAGGGATCTTGACCAAGGTCAAAGACAGAATTTCTTGGGTGTTCATCATATGACGATGAAAAACAACGATTTGTGTATATGCGACGGCTACACGTACCTAAAAAGCCTGTTCCCCTGACAGGTACAGTCAAGGTATTCTCTAGACCTTGGGTGCAATACATCTTCATTAGACAACTGACCCATAAAACCTCACATTATTGTCGCAGTCTTGGGCACAAATGGAAGAATTCATATAGCTCTCGCATCATATATCTTTACTGTCGAAGGGCTCCAAGTCAAAGAAAGACGAGTTAAAGGGAATAAGTGATCAGAAGATATAGCTCCATCAGTCAGTTCAGAGTCAGTGTCTTGTAAAGTACGAGAGATCATTTCCGCGTCTCTGATCTAAGAGTTGAACTTCAGAGTCCTCAGACAAATACCTGATGAGGCCGTTTGCATATTGACTTATATCACCACAGTAAGTTCTGAGAAAGATGCAATTATGAATGCATCAGAAACACGATGGGGATAATCATTATTTCTGCTCATGATCAAGTTTCGCTCAATAGAGAGAGAGAGAGAGAGAGAGAGAGAGAGAGAGAGAGAGAGAGAGAGAGAGAGACGCTAATATCCCAGAAACTCAGAAGATCACGAGACCTCCATCAATCAAGAGAAGAAAGGATCTCCTATCCAACTTCTTTTTCATCCATCAATCCACAGCGGAGTTTCTTCTTCTCTTCTCTTCTCTTCTCTTCTCTTCTCTCCCCCGACGCTGTCGCCTGATGATGTTTCTGTCGCTCGAGAAATTGTGTCGCTCTGAGGAACAACAACTGTCGTCTGTCCACAAACTTTCCTTCCTTCGCTTTGCTTGGTTTGTCGTTATTATTCTCAGTTTGAGGTTTTTCGTGGGTGATTTCAGTTCCTTCACTTCTTCCACGCGTGAATGCATGGCACAAACGTGTATATATATATATATATATATATATATATATATATATATATATATATATATATATATATATATATATATATATATATATATATATATATATATATATGCTATATATATATATATACACACACACACATATATGTGTTGTGTATGTTATTTTTATACTTTTAAATAGCAAACCATAAATAAGCCCATTGACATCGTTATAAAGCTTGATGCTGGGAACAAGGCAATAATGTATAGAAAATCAGTTGTATGTGACAATCCTCGAACTTGATTGGGTGTAGTATGTGAACAGTGACCTTATCCATTAAGCCAGCGTTTCCCTCAACTCAGGTGCTAGCACCCCCAGGGAAGAAATCATTTCGGGGTGCTGGGAAGGTCACATTTGTGTATGTAAATATCAGTGTTTCATGGTAGAAGGAATACGTTTGGACAAATGTATTTTTAACGAATTTTTTAAATTCAATAAACTTTAACCTGATTTTCAGATGTGTCGCAGCATGGTGATAAAAAACACTTAATTTGTACGAGCGTTCCACACTTTCGTATTAAAGTCGGCATTGATGATTACTTTTTTGAGTTGTCCATGATCTTTCCTTTATTTTCTTATTGTTTTGCTATTGCCATAATTACTGTTTTTGTTTTGGAGAATGAACCAAATATATGATCAAGATGTACTGCACTTGTCTTTACTTTATTCTGGTAGTAACTAGGTGTCAACCAATGGTAGGGGGTGCTGGGCTGCTTAGGCCTGACCAAAAGGGGTGCTGAGGACGAAAAAGGTTGAGAAACGCTGCATGATTAAGCCATCAGTTCATCTGTCAAGTCTCGAGATAATTAACTTTTGCTATCTAAGATAATTAGATTAAACTCAATCATCTCTCTCCCTCTCTGAATCTCTCTGTCTGACTGTGTTTTGCTGTTTATTGTTCTTACATTTCTATTTTATATTTATTAATTTGTTACTCTAATAACTGATCTCCTCTTTCTGTATTTCCCTTTACCTTCTGCTACTTCTTTGGTAGCTTGAACTTAGAGTCAGTGGCTTGTTCCATATGAATAGGGTTCTTCATCCTCTCAATAATAATAATAATAATAATAATAATAATAATAATAATAATAATAATAATAATAATAATAATAATAATGATATTAATAATAATAACAATAATAATAATAATAATAATTAGTATAATTATATCCAGTACCACTTACTATGGATGTGGAAACTTGATTTGTGGTGATGGGATCCAATAAGACGTATAACTCAGATTGGTCATCAGGAGAACGTGATTACAAAATGTCTACTCTCAAGAGGTAAGCGTGAAGAGATCATTTTCTGGCCTGGCATTTGTAGTGTAAAGGTTTGTCCAGCTTACAGTAAAAGTCTTGATACAAGTTGCAACTTATTACATTACATATCACAAATAAGTGAAAACAAATCAGTCTAGAGGTAAGAGCGGAGAAATAGTGTTGTCATGGCGTGTTGTAGTTCAAGAATGAGTCCAGCCTAAAGTAAAAAAATGTCGTGAACTTTTACGTTTCTACATTTATCGCACTTTTTGTATCAAAAACTTGGTGTAAAGAAGGAAAAAAAAACAGATGGCACGACCAGTGGAGAACCTTGAATCTTTGTGATGCTGGATAATCATGTGAAACACTGCTGGGCTATCTATAAATTGCTTGCTTGTATTCAAACTGTTTACAATGCGTATGCAATAATTTCCCAACTGTATTTTATGACTTGTTTTGCCGTAGTCCACAAGATGAAACTGAAATTTTGAGACCTATTGAATATCTAGAAGAGAGATGCGAAAAGTTAGCCCAGTGGAAAAAATGATTGATTAGGGAGTATTCTAAGAAATCGACATGTGAGAAGAATGGGGGAGAAATTATGAGTCAAGAGTGTTTTGAAGTGGACATAATGGAAAGTATGGAAAATAATCAGATGTATATTCTGTAAAAGTTGATGAGTGCTGGATAAATGGAGCAAGAGAGGCTTTAGAATGAAAGAGCTCACACCAAGTATATGAAAAAGATGGGTCATGATATAGATAATGAGTGGTATGTAGAGGGTTTGAAGCCATATATATATATATATATATATATATATATATATATATATATATATATATATATATATATATATATATATATATATATATATATATATATATATATAGATATATATTTATATGTATATTTATTATATAGATAGATAGATAGACATAAAGCAAAGATTAAATATTCATGAATATGCAACATGATTACAAAACCTCTCTTGACACCTAAGTGAGGAGACAGCGTCCGGGAATTTTAAAAGCCCCTCTCAGCGTCGTGAGAGCTACTAACAATCATTTGTTTGAAAAGATTAAAAAAAGTTGGAGATAATTTGCACAAGCATCTTTTAAGTTTATGGTCCTAGAGATTTTTGATTTTCAGGTTTTTTATTGTTTTTTGGTTGCTAATAATACTTGAAGAATATTTTCAAACAATTAGTTAACTTTTTTTACTGATAAGGCAGGATGAAAATGAATATTATTTGGAGAATAATTTTCGATAGTTAAGTAACTTTTTTATGGATCGATAAGGCAGGTTGAAAATGCATATTATTTGAAGAATATTTTTAAACAATTAGGTAACTTTTTATTGATGAATGATAGGATAGGATAAAGATTGAAATCACTGTTATTCATGTTTTCCACCCTGGAAGAAATATCTTAATTCTTTTAATCTCATTCATTACAGTGCACGATTAAAAATGCATTCAGATAACTTACAGATATTATTAACTGAATTTGAGGGTTTTTTCAACTTAAAGTGCCGTCAACACGAGGGGCAACACCTGATCAACAGGCCAGAACAGTTCATAATTTCATCTTCTTTAACACAATAGTTGGTGATGATATCTTAATGCAAGAAAATTTATCACAGTGCATATTTTTATAAGAACATTACGTATGGTAAGGTTACTTCATACGTCTGGTTTATTGGACTCCCGTCCGGATTGAGCCTTAACTCCAAGCGTCCCGGTCATCAGAAAATGTCCCAGGAATGTCTACAGGACAAGCAGCTGTCACCCAGCAACGTTGCAATGTTCAGCGGGAACGTGTGTATATTTTCGGCAATTAAGAGCGAAAATCGTGTTTGCAGGCGGATTCTCAATCTGCTGAGCAAAAAGGTTTCAACAGATTTGGAAGCAGAAATGAATAGCAAAGAAAATCGTGTTTTCAGACAAACCTAGACCCGCCAGAGGAAAATGGTAGCAGATTTGAAGGAGAATAACAGCGTAGATAGGTTAGTCCTGCCACAGTGATTGTGAGATCCCTTTTGTACTGTCTTTGGTTTATGAAAATATGGTAAATTCTAATATATTATTGAATCAAAATTTGAAAGGGGTCACTGTATTACATTATTGTTCTATGTCAGTGGTCTGAAAAGCATCAAAACCACTGCACAAGCATTCCCTGCATTTTAATACTTACTTTACATTTATCTATTCAATTATTCGTTAATTTATTTTTATTTCTTAATTAGTGATCTTTTCTTCTGTATTTCTTTGCTTTCTTGATGCTTCTTCCTGATGAACGTCATACTTGTGTAGCTTCAATTTCTCAAGCTGTGGTCTCTTTGGTGAGCTTGTTCATGAATAGGCTCTTCATCTTATGAATAATAATAATACACACACACACAATAATAATAATAATAATAATAATAATAATAATAAAGATCCTTATCCTTGGTACAGTGGTAGAATATCAGGTCAGAACTGGCTAAC
>NC_089755.1:385000-405000 GCF_040412425.1 Macrobrachium rosenbergii
CTTTTGACGCTTTCGTTCCACAATGGGAAGCCTTTAACCTCAGAATCCTCAGAAATTAATCCATGACCACAAAATTAACTCTTCTTCTTTTCGCTGCTTCTTCTACTTCTTCTTCTTCTTCCTTCTTTCTTCTATTCAGGATCCCCACACTAACTTTGTAGTTGGTATTTAAAAATAGAAGCAAAACGATCGGCTCAGAGAGAGAGAGAGAGAGAGAGAGAGAGAGAGAGAGAGAGAGAGAGAGCTTATGCTAATGACGAATGATTAGTCTAAAGCGATTCGGAGGATGAGCGATTCTTCATTGTATTTCAGATATTCCTTTTGTTGTTTTAATATGCTCACTCTTTCTTTCTTTCTTTCTTTCTTTCTTTCTTTCTTTCTTCTTCTTTTCTTCTTTCTTTGTATTTGATGTAATTTATCTTTGTCTCTGATCTCCTCCTCACTTGCAAGATGTCTGTGATTTCCAGCATTTCATCTTTTCCAATTTCTTGCTTTATATTTGTTAACTTACCACCTCAAGTGCACTGTAGGCATTACTTGAAGGTGGTTTGCAGAAGAACCCTTAGCCCTGTTGCAATCACTCTCTAGCCTTTCCTTTATCTCCATTTCCTGTTTTTTTCCTGTTGTTCAACTTCTCTAACTATTACTAGTTAAGGTAACTGTATTTTCTCCCAGTTCCACCTTTAGTCCTACACTTTTATTCTTTATTTTCTCTGATCCCTTTGTCTCGCTGGGTTCAACCACTCTAACTGCCTTCACCGTGCTTATGCTGTATTATTGAGAGTGCTCAGTGCTGGGTTTTTACCTCATTTTCAAAAGCTACAAATATTTCTGTGGTCATTATTTCTGAAATTGTTAATTTTTCAAATGAACACCTTAACATTCTTTGGAGGCTTGAATTTCAAGTCAGTGGCCCCTGTGGTGGGCTTGTTACATATGAATAGGTTTCGTCTTCTGACTGATAATACACACACACACATACACAATAATAATAATAATACACACACACACACAATGGCTAATAATCCACTTTTCTGGAAGTCCTGTTTAAACAGCGTTAAGTACGAATGTCAGGTAACAACTGATTTGCTGTAAGTATTACTTAAGATATTAATGAAAACAATTATTTATGTAGTCGTTAAATATTAAATAATAAAAGTATTAATTTATAATAAATGTTAATAATAAAATCTCAATAGGTAAAAAATATTAAATATAGCATTGACTAACGAACGCAATTGGGTTCCTTTCATTCATCCACGTTTATTTGTTTGTTTGTCTGTCTGCCTTTTGAGTCAACATTCAAAGTGTCTTGAATCAGGCAGCCAAAAGAACTCTCATGAGTAGCCTCTAATAGGAAAGTGGGAGGAGGCTCTTCTTTCCTCAAGAGAACAAACTTCTGTCTCTCCAGCCTTGTTTCCATGCAATGAAACTCTCCTTCCTCTCCAACCTCTCTCGCCTTGAAGGGAGATTTCAATGCGCGTTCTTTCTGTGTAATATTTCAAGTGCAGGGGAAACACCTTTACCTGATCCACTCAGGTGTCTGATGTGCTTAATTGTGAGAGTTGGTCTACCTGCCTGCTGTGCTGCTTTTGGCTTATCAGTTTTCTTCTTCTTCTTTCTTCTTCTTCTTCTTCTTCTTCTTTCTTCTTCTTTCTTCTTCTTCATGAACGTGTATCAAAGACGACAAAATTAACTGAATTAACTAATCTATTTCATTTAACACTACATTATTATTATTATATTATTATTATATATATTATTATTATTATTGACATATTATTATTCATAAAAATTCACAATCTCATGAGTCACTAAATGGTGAAGAAATCTAACAGTGTTTAGATGTCAATGTGTGTATATATATATATATATATATATATATATATATATATATATATATATATATATATATATATATATATATATATATATACATATATATATATATATATATATATTGTTATATTATTGTTACATGAGAGAGAGTTTCTCATGAACCTGCCTGTTTCTATTTCTCAGAAGGAGAATCATGTTCTGAAAGCTCTGTTTGTATGCATATTTCTTTAAAGCATATTTGCACCACGGTGGATTATTGCTACTGCTGGCATAACATTAAACTTTGGCTTTATCGTATTCAATTTTTTTTCTTTGTCTTTCAGGGACGAAGCCCCGGAAACATTGACCTTATGTTCATTGGGGAGTCTTCTGTAAGGTAAGTAGGGATACAATGAATCACCTGTCATAGTTTGAGAGATTGTTACTATTCGCTAAACAGCCACGATTGCTTTGGTTTCTTTGCTGCTGACATGTGTGTCATGTATTTACTGTGTTATATATATATATATATATATATATATATATATATATATATATATATATATATATATATATGTTATGTTATATACATACATATATACTTATGTTGTAAATCATTTTGATATTCAGCAGTGTTCTCCATAAGGAATATGCAAATCATGTATAAGTGCATATATGTACATTGAATTTGCTTGCAGTAGAAAGGAACTGAATGTATTATATCACATCAAAAGACACTATGGTTCATTCTTTCTGCATTTTTGTCTGCAAAAAAAGCTAGTACTCAACAAAACAGTTCTCACGGTTTTTAGCTTTTTTTTATATAGTTTCTTCTGCAATGCAAAAAGTGCAAACTCTGGAAAATCAATAGAGTAACAGAGACATTTTTTATTTTTATTTTTATTTGTTTTGAGGAGAGAGAGAGAGAGAGAGAGAGAGAGAGAGAGAGAGAGTAGAGAGAGTAGAGAGAGAGAGAGAGAGAGAGCTGCAATAGATCCTGATGTTTTCTCAATTTGAATCTGAAATATAACATCACGCTTATTAGTGCATTACCATCTGATGCTATACTTTTTGAAGCACTGTAACAGGATTCATCATACTGTCACTATCAGTAACTGGAGGCCTATTTAAAACAATGAAAATGCGCCGAAGTTCTGGCGCAATCGAGTTTATTGTACAGAGAATGCTGTATGAAACTGTTAGTTGTATCTAGCGAAACTTTCAGTCGCTGACCGGTTGTGGCGTTGCTGGCACTTCGCAACGCCGCCAGACGTGATTATGGCTAATTCTAACCTTATGTAAATGAAAAATGTAGGCGTTTGATGATTGGAGGTGGATGATCAACATACCACCCTGCAGCCTCTGGGGCCTCCTCAGTAGTTTTAAGGTCTGAGGTGACAGAAAAAGTGCTGGACAGACAGACAAAGCCATCTCAATAGTTTTTATAGAAAACTAAAAGATATATAAAATCACTCATAAAACCACCATGCAGATATTCGTTTGTGCACACACATACAAAAATAATGTGTACGCGTGCATGGGGTAAAGTGTCCTAATACCATGACATATCATGAATCCCACACAATCGTAACAGGTTGATGACGCAATATATCAGTGAAACGTCCCACTGATGTCTTACTCACTGATTCTCGTAAATTCACCTGTAATCCTCCTTCTGGGGAAGAAATTCTCCATCTAAATAATTTGTTCAAGTCCCATCACTGGAAACCATTTACCCAACACCTAGAAGCACTGGGAGTAATACATCATCACTTTCCAGCTTCCAGACCTGGGCGATGAAGTTTCCAGCGAAAAAGAGTAACAATAAAAGAGCAACAATGTCAGCTGATGGAACTACACGAGTAATCGCCACCGGCTCTCAGTCCAGTAGATGCTGGAGCGGAAAAGCGTTTATACGAACACAGTTTACAGCAGATTCCATAATGAATGGGAATGTACGTGAATGCAAAGGGCCTTATGAAATGAACTGGGGCAATTCAGAGCTTAGGGGACGATTAGTGGGAAGAGAGAGAGAGAGAGAGAGAGAGAGAGAGAGAGAGAGAGAGAGAGAGAGAGAGATTATATGATATCTACACAATGACAGCAGTATTTAAAGGAGTAACCAAATATTATTCCTTGTTATTGGTGATTAATATGACTTTTCATCACATGAATGATGTTGAAAAGGAGATGGCAAATATTTTAGCCTTAAATCACTTGTTTCAAAGATAATCTTAAAGAGAACAACGACACTATTATCATACTTGCAATCACCATCCAGTAACCCTTCATATCAGTATGAGGTATGAGGCTAGGATGCAGTTAGTAATATTTTTACATAATATATACTCAGCAATGCCATTCTTTCCAGGAGACATTAAACAATCGCTAGTTTTTCTCTCTGAGGACTGAGATGTCATTCTGAATCCATTATCAATTCATTACATTCAATGGGGTGGAAGTGTCAGTTCACATCCATTCCCACAATTCTCCTAACCCTCTGTCCTTCAACCCCACCCCCCACCTCCACCCACCCCACTCCTGCAGCATATAGGCAGGCCACCTGTACTCCAACCTTAAAATGACCTCCTACGCCCTGCGTGCAAGCAGCACCCCACACACGACTCTCTAACAACACAACAACAACAACACTCCCACACCCACTCCTATACTCCTAAAAACAACCCTCTACACTCTTACACACTACTCCACTTCTAACACACCACTCCCACCCATTACCTCACACCCCCACACAACAATAACAAATATTTCAACAAATAACTTAACAACAATAACTTAACACTCCCACCCTGCACTCCACATCCCAACCCACTCCCACCCCTAACCCAGCCCCGCCGCCGCCTAATTTCTACAACTCCATCCCTACCTAACCCACACCTTACCCCACACCTCACCTCGCCAGGACTGCAATGAGTCAGCATCAGTTTCTATAAATTTCTTTTCCCAAATGGCTGAGCAAAGTTTATGGTTTCAATAATACTGAAGAAACACAAAAGAATTTCTGAAATTCCTTCCTTGTTCATATTGAAGAAGAAGAAGAAAAAGGATAAATGATGAAAATAAATCATGACTGAAATACATGGCAGATTCGTTTCTTTCTTCCACTGACGATCCTACTATCGTTTTCTCTCTCTCTCTCTCCTCTCTCTCTCTCTCTCTCTCTCTCTCTTTGATATAATCGAGATAATGTGTCCCTACAAGCCATAAAGAAACGTAAATCTAGGGTGCTCTGGATATGAAAGAACTCCACAAAATGTGGACTCGCTTAAGGTAACATTTCCTCTCTTCTCTCTCTCTCTCTCTCTCTCTCTCTCTCTCTCTCTCTCTCTCTCTCTCTCTCTCTCTCTCAAGCTTATATTGGCAATTATAGACAGTTAGAATGATTGACATTTTGTCAGCATCTCAAAAGTGGCAGATGTCAAAAACATGCAAGATACACTTCATCTTTTTCATCATTAGACAGAAAGAACTATTTAATAGAAGAAGGAAACATTCTCATTTCATGACATTTTCTAATGTTCTAGTTGTAGTAAGACCTTTATTACAACATCAGTTAAAATGAGCTGAAGGCTCTATAAATAGTTCGAGAAGAAGAAAACAGAAAGATTTGCACAAGCAGACAAATAAGCGAATTATCTAAAACGCTGAGTTTATTCAACATGAAACTTTTCTGTGTTTTCGCGTATTCTGGTAAAATATGACTCATATTTCAATACCATAATTTATTATGTAAGACAGAGCGGATTAGCCTTATTATAAGTTTTAAAAAAAGGATTCTGTCATTTGAATGACATTATTATTATTATTACATATTATTATTACATATTATTATTATTATTATTATTATTATTATTATTATTATTATTATTATTCTAGGGGTTTTGATCAAACTAATAGATACATACCTCTGATATCCCAGTGCTCGGCCTTTGGCCTAAATTCTATATTCAATTCAATTCAATTCATTTTTCTGGACGTATTCCCACCATGATTTATATTTTCAAGAAATCGCTAGACGTGCTTTTTCAATTCTCTCTCCTCGAAACGTACACTATCAAACGGGAGGGCCTCTGATGAGGTAACCCACATCCTGCCCTCACCGAAAGAACTCCAATCTCAACAAGTAACTGTTAGCGAATGTCTGATCCACAGAGTTGTTCAAAATAAAGAGGATTTCCTCGAGACGGGAGATGGACACTTGGGTGACGCCCATCAAACTCGATGGAACTTTTGAGATGCCTTTCTTCTCTGCTACACATTTTATTTTTATGCAATTTTTTTTTCTTTTTTTACTTTTCTGTAAAAGAAAGCTATTGAGACGGCTTTGTTTGTCCATCCGCACTTTTTTCTGTCCGCACTTTTTTTGTCCGCCATCAGATCTAAAAAACAACGAGGTCAGAGGGCTGCAAATTGGTATGTTGATCATCCACCTTCCAGTCATCAAACATACCAAATTTCAGCCCTCTAGCCTCAGTAGTTTTTATTTTATTTATGTTAAAGTTAGCCATAATCGTGCTTCTGGCAACGATATAGGCTAGGCCACCATCGGACCGTAGTTAAAGCTTCATACAAGTGTTCATACAGCATTATATCGACACTCACCGGAAATCTGTTTCGGTGTCCTGACGCCGGTAATAGAAACTCGACTATATTAACTTCGGCGCATTTTTTACTTGTTACATTTTGATTTGACCATAGGCGTTGTGCCACCTTCTTGAATTCCATAATGCTCAATAAATAAACCCCTTTGCATTCTTCCCTTGTAAAGACCAGCCATTTCCCCACCGTGTACTTAAGAGCGGAGAACCGCCTTCCATCCTCAGGAGAATAAACTGATCTCTTTTTCCTCAAAACCACGGAAATCGTCTTGGGTAAAACTGGATACTGAGCTCTCGAATCTCTCGTTTATATCAGCCGCTGATCGAGCAAGTTAAATGGCGTATTTATGGTACTTAAGTGAAGAAGGAAGGAATGAAAGCGTGAAAGTGGAGAGATGATGGAACGAGATATATGTTTAGCTGGCGCTTTGATATTTTATATATAGTCGGTGTTGGGATGTTGATAAGATCGCTTCTTTTCCTCTTTTATTCTCTCTTTCTTCTTCTTCTCTTCTCTCTGTTTATTTTTAATCATACTGATAAAGTATGTATGACTTATTTATTAAATATATGAAAGAAACATTTTCTTCTTAAACAAAGGAAAACGCTTATTTTTAAAAACAACACAAAGAGTCGACTCCATCTACAAGGAAATATATGAAAAACCTTTTAAGGGTTAACATTTTTCCTCTCTGCAGAGGAGAGGAGAAGAACTCATTAAGGTTTGAAGACCAAAATGCCCATTCGTCTGAGAGCAATACGTAACCGGGAACGAAGTAACACCGATCGTTGCGTATTGCTCTCAGACAGATAGGAGCTGCTTTACACTGGAGGGGTCTTCAAACCTTGCCAGGTTCTTTCTCCTCCTCTCTGGTAGAGAGGGAAAATATTTAACCCTGCAAGGTTTACATATTCTCATAGATGGAGTCGACTCTTGTGTTGTTTTAAAATAAGCGGTTTTCCTTTTGTTTAAGAAGAAAATGTTTTATTTACATATTTATTAATCAACATACATACTTTATCAGGGGTATGATTAAAAATAAACAGAGAGAGAGAGGAGAAAGAGAGAGAGAGAGAAGAAGAAGAAGAAGAATAAAGATGAAAAGAGGCAGGTCTTATCAACCATCCCAACACCGACTATATATAAAATATCTGGCCCTTGGCTAAACATATATCTCGTTCCATCACTTCACTTCACGCTCATTCCTTCCTTCCTTCTACGCCCGGCGCCGTAAATACGCCCATTTAACGCTTCGATCAGCGGCTGATGGCAGATGAGATCTGAGCTCAGCATCAGTTTTACCCAGGAACGATTTTCGTGGTTTTACGAGGAAAAGAGATCGGTTATTCTCTGAGGATGGAAGGCGGTTCTCCGCTCTTAAGCACACGGTGGGGAAATGGCTGGTCTTTACAAGGGAAGAATGCAAAGGGGTTTATTTATTGAGCATTATGGAATTCACGAAGGTGGCACAACGCTCATGGTCAAACTGAGCCAACAAGTAAAAATGCGCCAAAGTTTCTTCGGCGCAGTCGAGTTTTCTGTACACCGTACAATCAAGGACACCGGAAACAGATCTATCTTTCGGTGGTCTCGGTATAATGCTGTATGAACCGCGGCCCATGAAACTTTAACCACGGTCCATTGTGGCCTGTCCTATATCGTTGCCAGAAGCACGATTATGGCTAGCTTTAACCTTAAATAAAATAAAAACTACTGAGGCTAGAGGGCTGCAAATTTGTATGTTTGATGACTGGAGGTTGGATGAACAACATACCAATTTGCAGCCCTGTAGCCTCAGTAGTTTTTAGGATCTGATGGTGGACAGAAAAAGTGCGGACAGAAAAATAATGGACAGGAAAAGTGCAGACGGACAAACAAAGCCATCTCAACAGTTTTCTTTTACAGAAAAGTAAAATAGAAAAAAAACTGCACAAAAATAAAAATGTGTAGTAGAGAAGAAAGGCATTCAAAAGTTCCATCGAGTTTTTGATGAAGGTCACCCATGTCATCTCCCGTCTCGAGGAAATCCTCTTTATTTTGAACAACTCCTGTGAATCAGACATCTGCGCTAACAGTTGCTTGTTAGAGGTGGAGGTTCTTTCAGTGAGGCAGATGGGGTTACCTCACGAGGCCCTCCTGTTTTGATAGTGCATGTTTCTGAGAGAGAGAAAATACGTCTAGCGATTTCTGAAATATAAATCATGGTGGAATACGTCAGAAAAATGAAATTGTCTGAATTGAATATAGAATTTAGGCCAAAGGTTTATTAACACTGGGACCTGGTCAGAGGTATGTATTCAGTTAGCTCTGATCAAACTAAAATAATAATAATAATAATAATAATAATAATAATAATAATAATAATAATAATAATAATAATAATAATAATAATAATAATAATAATAATGTCATTCGATATGGGCTTAGAATCCTTTTTTTTCCAATACTTATAATAAAATGAACTAGTTTGAGCTCCTACATAACAACAATTATGCATTTATTGAAATATGAAGAGTCATATTTTTGCATGAATACGCGAAAACTAGAAAAAGTTTCATGTTGAATAAACCCAGCGTTTTTAGATGGTCGCTTCTCTATGTCTGCTTATTGTAAATCTTTCTGTTTTTCTTCTTTCTCGAATCCATTTAGGAGCTCTTCAGTCTATTTAACTGATGTTGTAATGTGTTGTCTTACTGCCAAATTACATGAACATTAGAAAATACAAGAAATGAAATGTTTCACTAATGTCATTAAATAGTTCTTTCTGTCTATTGATGAAAAGATGAAGTGTATCTTGCATGTTTTGTGACATCTGCCACTTTTTGAGATGCTGACAAAATGTCAATCATTCTAACTGTCTATGGTACTTAATGTAAGCTTGAGAGAGAGAGAGAGAGAGAGAGAGAGAGAGAGAGAGAGAGAGAGAGAGAGAGAGAGAGAGAGAAATGTTATCTTGGCCAGTCCACATTTTGTGGGTTCTTTTCATATCCAGAGCACCTAGATTTACGTTTCTTTATAGCTTGTAGGGACACATTATCTCGATTATATCAAGAGAGAGAGAGAGAGAGAGAGAGAGAGAGAGAGAGAGAGAGAGAGAGAGAGAGAGAGAGAGAGAGAAACGATAACGAGATCGTCAGTGGAAGAGAAACGAATCTACGTAGCTATTTCAGTCAGTGATTTATTTTCCATCATTTATCCTTTCTTTCTTCTTCTTCTTCATAACGTATGAAGGAATTTGCAGAAATTCTTTTGTGTTTCTTCAGTGTGCGACGGGAAGCCATGTTTTTATACATCATTTGGGAAAGAAATTTATAGAAACTTGATGCTGACTCACAAACCCTGGGGTTGGAAGCTAGGGGTAGGGATGGCTGTAGAGTGGGGGCTGGGTTAGGGGTGGGGTGGGTTTGGGATGTGGGAGGTGGGGTGGGGTGTTGTGGGGTGTGGAGTAATGGGTGGGTGGTGTGTTGGGGGGTAAGGGTGGTGGAGGTGGGGTTTAGGAGCATAGGGGTGGGGTGGGGCAGGAGTCGTGGGGGTGCGGGGTGTGGGGGTCAGGGTTGGGTGTGGGAGTGGGGGTGGTGGGAGGTGGGGGCTGAAGGACAGAGGTTGGGAGGGTATTGTGGGAATGGATGAACTGACACTTCCACCCCGTGTGAATGTAAATGAATTGATAATGATCTGAATGACATCTCAGTCCTCAGAGAGGAAAATTAATGATCGTTTAGTGTCACTCCTGGAAAGAATGGCATTGAGTATATGTATATGTAAAAATATTACTAAATTCCTGATTAAACTGCATTCTAACTTACATCATTCTGATATGAAGTACATGGGGGTGATTGCAAGTACGATAATAAATGTTGTTCTATTTAATGATTATCTTGAAACAAGTGATTTAAGGCTGTAATATTTACATCTCCTTCAACATCATTCATGTGATGAAAGTCACATTAATCACCAATAACAAGGAATAATATTTGGTTATCTTAAATACTGCTGTCATTGTGTAGACATCATATAATCTCTCTCTCTCTCTCTCTCTCTCTCTCTCTCTCTCTCTCTCTCTCTCTCTCTTCCCACTAATCCGTCTAAAGCCCATCTACGAAGAGCAGGTTCATAATCCCCGGAGGCTATAAAAGACCTCGGACGGACACACTCAATCTTAGAATTTGTTGGATGCTTTGCCAGGACTCTTGTCCTTTCCCATGCTCTACTGAACTGCCCCTTCTGAATGCAAGTGGCTGCTGGGAGCCATAGGAACTTTTGCTGTGACCTTATTCACTTGCTCCCCATCGCTGGCCCCATGAAGACGAGAAAATCACCTCCTGCTTAAGGTAAAGTGCCGAATTTAAAGTTCTTTAGCCAGTCAAAATCCCTGTACTGACAACTATTTTCCTTTTCATAGTGCGATATTGCTACAGTGAGACCTGTATTGCTTTTTATAGTTGTTGTTTAATTTGCCAAGCTTGAAGTGAAGCGAAAATAATCATCAAAATTTGAGTTATCGGAATCGAGTTCAGTCTGGCACCTTCTGTGTAATTCCTCAATTCAAAATTATTAAAGTGCTATTTCGGTTGAGTAACCATAGGTGTTTCGATTACAGATTAGGAGTAGTCAGCTGTGGATCTGTGCATCATCTTGCGTGTGTAGTGACACTACAGTATATACACCATTTAGGACACCCTTTGAAGCAGGCTCCCATTGTCTCTTCAAGCAAGTCCCAGTCACTTGCTTCTTTCATCTTGTATTGCGGGACCTTGTCTGCCTGTCCCATTTATGTTACCATTCTTCTGATATGTGTTTTCTTTTGTAAATATAATAATTAGAAGTTATACCCAAGAGTTTACCAAAATCATTCCCTTGTCAAGTAGGCCTCAGCTGTGTTTTTTGATGTATATGTTTTTTATCTAACCTCAAGGCCAGAATTCAAATTTGTGTTATCCAAGGTAAGTTGCGTATGTCCCTAATGTAACCCATTGGTTAATCTAGATCTCCCAGCTGAATCAATATATATATATATATATATATATATATATATATATATATATATATATATATATATATATATATATATATAATATCATATATCATAAAAATTTGCAATGCATTTCCCACTGAATTTCCACCGGAACTAAGAGAGATGAATTTTATCAGCGAATGTGAGTGAGCAAAGGTGTGTCACAGAGAGAGAGAGAGAGAGAGAGAGAGAGAGAGAGAGAGAGAGAGAGAGAGAGAGAGAGAGAGAGCTCACTGCTGTCTTGTCTAGTCTTCCCAAATTTAATCAACGACGAAAGAAAAAATATTCAGAACAGCAATAAAGAACTTCTCATCTCCTGTTGCACCCTGCAATCTCCTCTCCCGTTCCTCCCTCGAGAGGATTTGTAAAGCAATATCAGCACTCAGACAGACAGAAGCTGTTGCAGCTGAGGGATCTTCAAACCTTATTAGCTTCTTCTCCTCCTCTGCAGAGAGGGAAAATATTTAGCCTCTTAAAAGATTTTTCATATATTTCCTTGTAGATGGAGTCGACTCTAATGTTGTTTTTAAAATAAGTGGGTTTCCTTTGTTTAAGAAGAAAATTTTGTATTTCGTACATTTAATAATCAGTCGTACATACTTTATCAGTGTGATTAAAAAATAAGTAGAGAGAGAGAGAGAGAGAGAGAGAGAGAGAGAGAGAGAGAGAAGAGAAGAAGAAGAAGAAGAAGAAGAAGAAGAAGAAGAAGAAGAAGAAGAATAAAGAGGAAAAGAGGCAGTCTTATCAACCATCCCAAAACCCACTACATAAAAAATATCTGTCCCCTTGGCTAAACATATTTCTCGTTCCATCATCTCTCCACTCTCACGCTTTTATTCTTTCCTATCTTCCTTCCTTCCTTCTACGCCCAAGTGCCGCAAATACGCCCATTTTACGCTCGATCAGCGGCTGATATATTTACCCAGGAACGATTCTCGTGGTTTTACGCGGGAAAAGAGGTCGGTTATTCTCTGAGGATGGAAGGCGGTTCTCAGCTCTTAAATATACAATCAAGGCCACCGAAAATAAATCTATCTTTCGGTGGTCTCGGTATAATGCTGTATAAACTGCTGCCCATGAAACTTTAACCACGGCACGATGATGGCCTGTCCTATATCGTTGCCAGAAGCACGATTATGGCTAGCTTTAACCTTAAATCAAATAAAAACTACTGAGGCTAGAGGGTTGCAATGTAGTATGTTTGATGATGATTGGAGGGTGGATGATCAACATATCAATTTTCAGCCCTCTCCAGTCTCAGTAGTTTTAAGATCTGAGGGATTGACAAAGTGTGGACAGAAAAAGTGCAGACGGACAGACGAAGCCAAGTGTGGGAGAATTTTTCTTTTACAGGAAACTAATAAAAACTAAAAATGCATAAAAAAATGTGCAGTAGAGAAGAAAGGTATCTCAGAAGTTCCATCGAGTTTGATGGGCGTCACCCAAGTTTCATCTCCCCGTCTCGAGGAAATCCTCTTTACTTTGAACAACTCTGTTCAGACATCTACACTGACAGCTACTTGTTAGAGGTGGAGGTTCTTTCAGTGAGGCAGGATGAGGATTACCTCATCGAGGCCCTCTCGTTTTGATGGTGTACGTTTCGAGAGAGAGGTGAAAAAACACGTCTAGTGATATCTTGAAATATATCATGGTGGGAAATATTTAGAAGTAATCGAATACGTCAGAGAAATGGATTGAATTGAATTGAATATAGAATTTAGGCCAAAGACCGAGCACTGCGTCCTGTCAGAGACATGTATCTATCAGTTTGATCAAACTAGAATAATAATAATAATAATAATAATAATAATAATAATAATAATAATAATAATAATAATAATAATAATAATAATAATAATAATAATGTCATTCGATAAGGGCTTAGGATCCTTTTTTTTCCAATACTTATAATAAAATGAAATCCAGCTCTGTCTTACATATATAACAATATATTATGCATTTATTGAAATATTAAGAGTTATATTTTTGCAGAATACGCGAAAAATAGAAAAAGTCTCATGTTGAATAAACTCAGTATTTTTAGATGGTCGTTTCTGTTGCCTGCTTATTGCAAATCTTTCTGTTTTCTTCTCCACGAACGATTTATAGAGCCTTCAGCTCATTTAACTGATGTTGTAATAAAAGGTCTTACTACAACACAGAACATTAGAAAATGTCATCAAATGAAATGATTCGCAAATGTCATTAAATAGTTCTTTCTGTCTATTGATGAAAAGATGAAGTGTTTCTTGCATGTTTTGTGACATCTGCCACTTTTGAAATGCTGAAAAAATGTCAATCATTCTAATTGTTTGTGGTATTTAATGTACGCTTAAAGAGAGAGAGAGAGAGAGAGAGAGAGAGAGAGAGAGAGAGAGAGAGAGAGAGAGAGAGAGAGAGAGAGAGAGGAAAATGTTATATTGGCCAGACCACATTTTGTGGGTTCTTTTCATATCCAGAGTACCTAGTTTTACGCTTTTTATAGCTTGTAGGGACACATTATCTCAATTATATCAGGAGAGAGAGAGAGAGAGAGAGAGAGAGAGAGAGAGAGAGAGAGAGAGAGAGAGAGAGAGAAGTGATAACGAGATTGTCAAGGAAGAAAACGAATCTACCTCTGTCATTTTAGTCATGATTTATTTCCAATCATTTACCCTTTTCTTCTCTTTTTTTGTTTTCTTCTCTTCTTCTTCTTCTTCTTCTTCTTCTTCTTCTTCTTCTTCTTCTTCTTCTTCTTCTTCTTCATGAACGAAGAAGGAATTTCAGAAATTCTTTCTGTGTTTCTTTCAGTGTGTATGGACGGGAAGCCATAAGCTTTAGACGTAATTTGGGAAAAATTCAAGAAACTTCATGCTAGCTCACGCTGCAGTCCTGGGGTGGGGTAAGGTGTAGGTTAGGGTGGGTATGGGTTGCAGAATGGGGTGGGTGTGGGCTGTGGGGTGGGGTGGGGTGGGCTGTGGTGTGGGGTGGGGTGGGGTGAGGGATGTGGGAGTGTGGGTTGGGGTTTGTGTCGGGTATGGCTGTGGTGGTGGTGGGGTTGTGTGAGGTGTCAGGGTGTGGGGGTGGAGTGTTGTTTTCGGTATGGGGGTGGTGTGGGGTGGTGTGTGGGGTGGGTGGGGTGTGTGGGAGTGTGGGATGGACTGGTGGGGTGAGTGAGAGAGTGGGTGTGGTGGGCTGGTGTGTGGGGGTGTGGAGTGTGGGGGTGTGGGAGTGTGGGATGGGCTGGTGTGTGGGGTAGGGTGGGGTGTGGGGTTTGGGAGTATAGGGGTGGGTGTGGGGTAGAGTCATGTGTAGGGGTGTGCGGGGTGTGGGGTTGGGTGTGGGTTGGGTGGTATGTGTGAGTGGTGAGTGGGTGGGAGTTGGGGTGTGTTGAGGGACAGAGGGTTGGGAGGGGCATTGTAGGAATGGCTATGAACTGAAACTTCAACCCCTTTTGAATGTAATGAATTGATAATGAATTGCGAATGACATATCTGTTCTCAGAGAGGAAAAAATAATGAGTATTTAGTTTCACTTCCTGGAAAGAATAGCATTGCTGAGTATATATGTAACAATATTACTAAACTAGTTTAAACTGCATCCTAACCTCAGACTTCATACTGATATGAAGGATTACTGGAGGGTGATTGCAAGTATGATAATAGACGTTGTTCTATTTAATATTATCTTTGAAACACGTGATTTAAGGCTGAAATATTTCCCATCTCATTTTCAACATTGTTCATGTGATGAAAAGTCATATTAGTCACCAATAACAAGGAATATTTGGTTACTTCTTTGAATATTGCTGTCATTGTTTAGATATCATATAATCTCTCTCTCTCTCTCTCTCTCTCTCTCTCTCTCTCTCTACCAATCCGTCTAAAGCTCTGAACTGCCCCAGTTCATTCCTGAAGGCCCTTTGCCTTCACGTGCATTCCCATTCCGTATGGAATCCACCTTTTTAACACTGTGTTCGTATAAACGCTTTTTCATCCAGCGTCGCTTCCAGCACATCTACTGGACTAGAAACCGTTGGCTCTACTCGTTTAGTTCCATCAGCTGATATTGTTACTATTTTATTGTTATTCTTTTCGCTGGAAACTTCATCCGCTTCAGTCTGGAAACTGGAAAGGTGTTGATGCTATCACTCCCCGTGCTTCTTTGAGTGTTGAGTAAATGGTTTCCAGTGATGGAGGATTTGAACAAATTATTTAGTTGGAGGAGAATTTCTTCCCCAAGAGGAGGATTTATGGTGACTTTTATGAGAATCGATGAGTAAGACATCGATGGGCGGAGAGGCCATTATTTCAGAAATAAAGGGACGTTTCACCTGATATATTGCGTCATCAGCTAGTTACGACTTTGTGGGATTTATGATATGTCACAGGGGGACCCTTGTACTGCTTACGAGCACGTATATTTTCTATGTGTGTATACTGCGTATATCAGCATGGTGGTTTATGAGTGATTTTATATGTCTTTTTAGTTTTCTGTAAAAGAAAACTACTGAGATGGTTTGTCTGCCTGTCGGCACTTTTTCTGTCCTCCCTCAGATCTTAAAAACTACTGAGGAGGCTAGAGGGCTGCAAATTGGTATGTTGATCATCCACCCTCTAATCATCAAACACACCATAGTTTTTTATTTTGTTTAAGGTTAAATTCAGCCATAATCATACGTCTGGCAGTGTTATAGGTACCAGCAACACAGGCCACAACCGGTCAGCGGCTGAAAGTTTCATGGGCAACAGCTAAAAGTTTCACACAGCATTCTACTCTGTACAATAAACTCGATTGCGCCGGAGAAACTTCAGCGCATTTTCCACTTGTTTTATATAGGTCTTAGTTACTGATAGTGACAAGTATGATGAATCCCAAGCCTTGATCTTTCCCAAAGTTGGTAATATACTCTGCGTGATTTTATATTTCAGATTCAAAGCTGAAAACACATCAGGATCCTATTGCAGCTCTCTCTCTCTCTCTCTCTCTCTCTCTCTCTCAAAACAAATAAAACCCTAAATCAATCTATCTTTCCTAACAACGACATTCAAAGCTGAAAAAAAAATATCATCTGTTATTTTGCTGCTTTTCAGAGTTGGCGTTTTTTGGACTTCAGTTGTGAAGAACTGCCTTATAAAAAGGCAGTTCTTCACAGATTTAAAGAAAACGCCAACTTATAAAAAGGAGCCCACAAAAACGCAATGAGAACTGTTGTAAAGGAACTTTTTTTTTTTTTGCGACCAAAAAGCGAAAGAATGGACCATGGTGGGTGTCTCCTGATATGATACAATACCTTCAGTTCCTTTCTACTGCAAGCAAATTCAGTATATATATGTAGGCTTACTGCTTTGTATATTCTTACTGGAGAACCAGCCACTACAATATCAAAACGATATATATATACATATATATATATATATATATATATATATATATATATGTGTGTGTGTGTGTGTGTGTGTGTGTGTGTGTGTGTTCTATACGTAAATACATGAATACATACATGCAAACATAGAAGCCAAAGCAATCTTGGATGCTTAGAGAAAAGTGACAATCTCTCCCAAAAAAGATGAGCAAGGGGATTCATTGTGTATCCTACTTACCCTGCAGAAGACTTCCCATTGAATACAGGGCTAATGTTTTCGGGGTTTCGTCCCTGAAAGAGAGAGAGAAGGAACATTTTAAAAAATGACAAGGTAAAGTTTAATGTCATACCAGCGAAGTAATAATAATAATAATAATAATAATAATAATAATAATAATAATAATAATAATAATAATAATAATAATAATAATAATAATAACAATGTACTGTTAAATGAAATCATTAGATCATTCGGGTTAATTTTGTCGTCTTTGCTGCCGTTCACAGGAAGAAGAAGAAGAAGAAGAAGAAGAAGAAGAAGAAGAAGAAGAAGAAGAAGAAGAAGAAGAAGAAGAGGAAGAAGAAGAAGATTAATAAACCAAAAGCAACGTGGCAGGCGAATCTAGACCAACTCTGCTGAGTAAACACTTCAGTCACCCGGTGGATCAGGTAAGGTGTTTCTCTCGAGCCCGCAGAGTATTGCATGAAGAGCCGCGCAGGTGAGAATCTCCTTCAGGTGAGGAGAGGGGGAGGGGGGTGATGGGAGGAGGGAGAGTTTCATTTACATGGAAACAGGCTGGAGAGACGAACTTTATTCCCTTGGGGGAAAGCGAAGAAGCCTCCTCCCGTTTCCTTTGGGGCTGCTCGCGAGGTTCTTTTGGCTGCGTGATTCAAGACGCCCTTTGAATGTTGTTGACTCAAAGAGCAGACAGACAAACAAACAAGTAAACAACGGATGAACGATGAATGAAAGAAGTCATTAGATGTGGTTCGTTAGTTGATATTTTATATTTAATATTTTTACCAATTGACATTTTTATTAATTAACATTTATTATACATTATTACTTTTATTATTTAATATTTAACTGACTACTTCAAATAATTATTTTCATTAATATCTTAATACTTTAACAAATCAGTTACTTACCTGAAATTTAAATTACTTGGCAACGCTGTTTAAACTTGGGACTTCAGGAAAAGTGGATTATTATTATTATTATTATTATTATTATTATTATTATTATTATTATTATTATTATTATTATTATTATTATTATTATCCAGAAGATGAAGAACCCTATTCATAGGGAACAAGCCCACCACAGGGCCACTGACTTGAAATTCAAGCCCAAAGAATATTAAGGTGTTCACTTGAAAGAGTTAACAATTTCAGAAATTAATGACCACAGATAAATATTTATGGTTTTTGAAAATGAGGCTAAGAAGCCCAGCACTGGGCACTTCCAGCCAAGCAGTGCCAAGCACAGTGAAGAGGCAGTTAGAGCGGTTGAACAGCGAGATAAAGGGATCCAGAAAATAGAGGAGACAAAAATTGGACCTAAAGGTGGAACTGGGAGAAAGCCACACAGTTGCAATAACTAGTAATAGTTAGAGAAGTTGAACAGCAAGAAAGGAACAGAAAATGGAGATAAAGGAAAAGGTTGAGAAGTGGGTGCAACAGGGACCTAAGAAACGCTGCAAACCACCTTCAGTAATGCCTACAGTGCACCTTACTTGAGGTGGTAAGTTAACAAATGTAAAACGAAATTGGAAAAAAGATAAAATGACGAATTCACAGACGTCTTTTACCGTGAGAAGGAGAATCAGAGACAAAGATAAATGACATCAAATATAAAGAAAGAAAGAAAGAAAGAAAAAGAAAGAAAGAAGGTAGACGCCATTAAAAGGGATATCTGGTATAAATGAAAAGAGACAATCGTTCATCCCCTGAATCGCTTTGAAGCTAATCATTCGTCATTAGCGTAAGCGCTCTCTCTCTCTCTCTCTCTCTCTCTCTCTCTCTCTCTGCACAAAGGCCAATCATTTTGTTTCTTTTTAAATGCCAACTACAAAGGATTAAGTGTGGAGATACTGCGAATGGAAGAAGAAGAAGAAGAAGAAGAAGAAAAGGGATTAATTTAGTGGTCGCGGATTAATTCCTGGGGGATTCTGAGGGATTTAAAGGGTTCCCATTGTGGAGACGAAAGTGTCAAAAGTCTCTTGTTTTTTCGATGGAAAAGGTGGAAAATAATACTGAAGGGGAGAAGTTGCATGGATACGAAGAGAGAGAGAGAGAGAGAGAGAGAGAGAGAGAGAGAGAGAGAGAGAGAGAGAGAGAGAGAGAGAGAGAGCAGAAGAAGAAAAAGAAGAAGGAGAAGAAGAGAGAGATTCAGAGTACTAGAGAATATATAAATATTCTAATTACCCAAAGAGTGTGGTATACCTGCAACAGTAGTTTCATATCACATTGAGAGAGAGAGAGAGAGAGAGAGAGAGAGAGAGAGAGAGAGAGAGAGAGAGAGAGAGAGTTTGCAAGTGCATAAATATTCTAATTACTTCTAACTACCCAAAGAGGAAGGTATATCTGCAATGGCTTCTTAGTATCTCTTTAAGAGAGAGAGAGAGAGAGAGAGAGAGAGAGAGAGAGAGAGAGAGAGAGAGAGAGAGAGAGATTCTGAAAATACGTAAATATTCTAATTACGCAAAAAGTGTTATACCTGCAACAGCAGTTTCATACCTCTTTGAGAGAGAGAGAGAGAGAGAGAGAGAGAGAGAGAGAGAGAGAGAGAGAGAGAGAGAGAGAGAGAGAGAGAGAGAGATTCTGAAAGTATCTCACATTGGAGGCTGAACATTTTTCACACAGAACCAAAATTTGAGAAAATGCTGAATCCACCACAGAGATATGTAAATGTTCGCTGTTCCTTTATGGATTTGAATCCAGAATAAATTCTAAAACCACAAGATTGCTAGTAAATACACAGACAACATAAAATTGATAAAGATATGAATATTGCAAAACGATGATAAACTTTGCATTCGTAACTATCCATTTAGGGATTCATAATATTTGATGAATTGTTGAGTCCAATCTCGCACTTATTATCACCCTGAAATAATCTATGGAAGATGAAATGTTATGTATTTTCTTTGAATTTAATTGAATTTTCTTCATTTAGATATAATGATAAATGTAATTCAATTA